>NC_044920.1:29147241-29215889 GCF_003576645.1 Ipomoea triloba | reverse complement strand
CATTAATATGGTAATACTGTTAAAACTGTGGGGTGCAGTTTTTTTTTTTTTTTTTTTTTTTGTAAGGAGAGAAACCATAGTCATTACTCAATAGATACCAATGGATAAATCACGCATTGTAATCTTAGCCGGTAAAAAACTACAACAAAGAACTAAATCAGTTTATGTTGTTCATAGCTAATCAACTCAAACCAAGAAAGCTGTAATTTGAATTCATGACTTAAATATTACAGAGTATATTTTAAGTTATATGGATCAATTTATTATAATGTCTTTAATAAATTTATTTAGAGAAAATTACAATTTTGGTCTACTGACTATAGGGTCCTCTTAATTACAGTCCATGACTTTCAAAAGTGTTAATTGTATACCCTGACAATTCAATTTTTGTCAATTTTGGTCACTCCGACCAAATATCGACGGAAATTAAAATAATGAGGGTATTTTAGTCATTTCACATCTTGTTCTTCTTCTATGGCGAACCAATTTTTTCTGCTTCTTCTCCGGTAGACCAGGCAGCCATGGATTTGTCTCCGGCGAAGCCATCTGTTCTTCCTCCTTTCCAGCCAAGCTTCTTCTTGCCAATGTCGTCGAGGAGCTGCATCGCCGCCAAGCTACGCCGCCATCAAGCTAACCAACCCGTACAGGCTTGCTGCCAGACCTCTAAAATAACCCAACCCAACCCATTCAGACCTGCTGCCGCCGTCAACTTCACCAGATCAGTTGTTGTCGTCGAGGAGCTGCATCGCCGAATCTGCTCGCTGTTGGTTGCTGATTTGCTGGAGTTGCCGTCGACGAGAGAAGGGAGGGAGAGCCACCACCATCCACCATAGCTGCTACTCGCTGAGGGAGGACCGTTTTCGCCGTGTCCGGTTACCCACGTCGACTTGTTGTCGAGGAGCTGCATCGCCGGAGAAGAAGAAATAGGGGGTGAAAGGACTAAAATGCCCTCGTTATTTTAAGGTTTAAGAGAATCCGACGACATTTGGCCGGAGTGACCAAAATTGACAAAAATTGAATAATCAAGGTATGCAATTAACAATTTTGAAAGTTGTGTACTGCAACTATAAGAACCTCTATAATCAGTAGACCAAAATGACAATTTTCTCATTTATTTATTTATTTATTTGTAAGTATATAAATGTATGTATGTCAATGTGTGTGTGTACGCACACGTGTATGTATATTTTACGGAGTATTATATAGAGATAGTCATTTTATATATGTTGTTTCACAACACTTTGCAGTGCCCATTTGTTGAATACCAGGCCGCTTAGCGTACCACCACTGAAAGATGCTTATTTTTAGTAGATTAAATGTTTATTTTTAAGCCAAGGACCTTGTAGTCTAATGGCATCAAACTTTTTCCTTTATATGGGAGGTGGTGGGTTCGACCCTCAGTGGAGTTAATGCTAACTCTTGTGCCTAGAGTTAGTAGTATTCAAAAAAAATATATTTATTTTTAATATATAAAGAAATTGAAAAGTTGATCCATGTATATAAAATGGAAGCAGAGAGGGCAAACAATATAACAAAAAGATCCATAAACCATAAAAGGAAACATAAGTCGTTGTGTTTGTTCCATGCATATATATATATGTTCCCATTGCCGACAAAAACCCTAAACAAAACAAAACTGCCTTCAATAATTCGGATCCGAACATATATGGAAATGGAAATACTAGATTAGATTAGATAGTAAGATGAACATACATACATACATCAGTAGCTTAGCTTTTATCTAACTTATATCAGCCATCAGATCAGTTATCACAACTAACAGTACTACAACATACACTGCTTGCTTGGCTAGGTTTTATACTAGATCAGAACTACAACTTGGCCACATACAGTCAATACTAATAATAGAACAAGCTAAGTAAGAGGCAATCTAAAAGTGGATAAGTTTGGCTCCTTTCAGGCCTACGAGAAAACACTCAAAATGGAGCCGTTGAGGTGCGACAAAGAGACCCCTTTTTGACTTGATTATTATGAGCAACTCCTCCTCCTCCTCCTGCTGCAACGCTCCGTAACTGCAACACTCCATTTCGACAAATAATTAAACACAACACTTCATTCTTTTCCGCGTTTTTTTTTATATATTAAAACTCTAAACTATTAATGAACCTGATGAATTGTTGAAATCAGTCGGAGGACCTGATTTCAAATGATCATGCCCCTATATATATATATTAAAATATATATGTTTCAGAAATTGGGACAGTGTTATTTGTACTAAATTTAGCTACATAAATACCTGTTGGAGCTGTTTCTTGAGCCTACAGTTCTCTTGAACCAATTGGGACACTTCCTGCTCCAACTGATTTGTATAAGCCTGCAGTATGAGGACAAAACATCAGTGCCAAACTATATAATTATATTTTAATGATTTAAATATATAATAATGTTGTGTGTGTATTATTTAGTAGTTGTGGATAGGATTGGAGCACGTGCAGTGGTTATGAACAAATTAATAAATATTTATCTATCTATGTATATATTTATGTACTAAGCTAGGAGGATATATATATGTTGACAGCTGAGCTAACTGTACTTTCCTGCTTCCTAGCTCTTGATCGAGCAGCCGATTCACGGTTTTTGATCATCCGTTTATGTCTCCGGTCACCGGAATTGTCATCGGAGTTCACGAATCTGCAGTTCCGAGCGGCTAACCCGTTCGCAATATTCAAACCGGCGGATGCGGAAGCCAAGGCCTCAAATCCGCTCACAGATCCCGCCCGGGGAGGCTGCAGGAAATGAAGATCCGGCACGACGGAGTTGAGATTCAACACCGTGTCCGGAGTATGCGCGGCGGCGGCGGAGGGAGGCGGCTGGTCTTTTGCAAACGGCCGAGCCAGGAAGTCCTGGAAATTTATGCCGCCGCCGCCGCCGGAAGAGTGGTGGTGGAGAGAGGAGAGGTTTATGTCTTTCCAAACTTCTTCCATGGTTTTATTGGAAGGAGAAAAGGGGGATTGAGAGGAAGAAGAAGAAGTAGAGGATGAAGATGAGAATGTATATTCACCATTGAATGGCGGCCTCATTTCATTTTATTATCTCATTGTTAGTTGCTTGTGAAGAATTGAAGCTAGAAGCTAAGCAAGCAAGCAAGAAGCTAGGTAGGTTAAAGTAAAGTAGATGGAGGGAGAGAGGGGAGTAGTGATGAGTACAAACTCAAATAGTTTTGATTCTCAGTAAGGACAATTTACTGCGGAGGAGGAGCAACCATGTGTCAGCCTCAGTGGTAGACTGTGAGGACTCATTTTAATTCTATATTATATCCTTAGCTTGCTTCAAACTCCAAATTTCAATTCAAATACTCTTCTACTTTCAATTTTGTTTTTCATATGGGTAGGGGAGTGGAGACATGACGGGTAATCAGCATCACTGACACGTGTTGTACATGTAGTGGGTAAGCTCAGAAGCAATTTATCGACAGCTACATGTGCGTAGATTCATGATTATCCACTAAGATGAGGTGGATCAAGACCCGAAATCTAAGTCCAGATCTTCAAGTAGGCTTGCTCGAGGTGATCACCCCGAGATGAACTGGTCGGGCTCGATCCCTGAGAAGCAAAGTGCTACAACAGTTTCTAGTTATCTAGGTTACTGCATTTAATTCGGCAGAGTTAAGCTTATGGTTGGTCTAGGTTTGGAATGATTCCTCTCTATAAGCTGATCGGATACTGAGCAGATGTACGGAACATATACGGAGATATATTCTTTTTTCATGAAATTACAATTCATTTATTTCCTAATTCCCTCGTACAAATCAAATGCCCTGCAAAAGAAATTCTATAATGTTAAAAACAAATGTATGCATGTGTCATCACTATAAATAGAAATGTGCAACAACAATACAACATATTTGTAAATAATTATAATCCTATTTATAAAATGTCACAAACGCATTTCTATTAACAGTATCAATGTTGCATCTTAAAAAAAAAAAAAAAAAACCCTACATGCACCAACAAATTTCACTAAAATCTTTGTGACAATATTTTTTATTCATTATTTGGTATGAATTGGTTGACTCCACCCAGCATTTTAAATAAAAATTACTAATTAATTAAATAAAATCATACTCTGAATCGTCAAATGGTGAATTTTTTTGTCCTTATACCTTATTTCTTTTTGAAATTATAAATTTTTTCATTTCTTAAAAAAAAAATCACTAATTTAGTATGACAGAAATAAAAAGTAACTTTTTTTGGGAAGTATGTGTGTTGATGAGATGTGAATTGTGATGCATTTAAGTTCCAAATATAGTAGAGTGATGCATTTTCAAAAAAAAAAGTTCCAAATATAGTAGAGTGATGGAAGGGCTATGCGACGCATAGGCGTGGGGGCTTCTATTTTTAGGGTACCTCATTTTCCCACACTCTAACACTGCAATTTTACTACCCCAAATCCAGTAAACATGCATTTTCTTTTTTACCGTTTTGTATGTTTAACCTTCACCAAATAAACAATTACTTTCTATTTCAAGAATGTTTCATCACTTCAAATACATATTCTTGTATGTGTCCTTTATGGCAAATCCTAAATAATCTAAGCTCAAAAAAGAGTTGTGATGAACATTCTTACATATATTAGTCGCTTTCGATGTACAAGAATTTCCTTTGTTTATTTTTCCCATAAAGTTGACTGACGTAACTCTCATTTGTATTTCATGTTTTCAATCAATTCTTATCTACATGTTTAATTTTAGGATAAATATAGAATATTATAAATTTTATGGTTAATAACCGAAATTGTGTACGGGGATTTCTATTGGTTAATACCCATTTGAATATTGAAATCTAATATAGGAATACTTTTTAAAAAATATATAGAGGTAATAATTATACTGGATTTTTTTTTGTGAGACTAGGAAATTCAAAAAGAAACATGAATTTTAAAAATAATACTCAAAATATAATAATTATAGTGGTTAGAAACTCTCTACAAAGTGTGAACAACACATGCTTAGGGGTGAGTATTCGATTAATTGAACTTTTTCAAGCTTTAACCATTAACCTAATCAAAATATTTATTATCCAATTAACCAAAACAAATATTTTTTTGATTAATTGTTCAGTTAGCAAAGATTTTTTAGCTAAATTTTAAATAGTTAAAATTAACATAAACCTTTGTTCATTGCGCACAAGGAGTCCATCACTTCAGTGTCTCTGATAAGACCCAACCTCTGATCTCTTCTCTTAAACTTTACCCATATGATCAGTTGGGCTGTCCATGCGGGACAATTACATTAATACTTATATATACTATAGGTAGCCAAAAAGTTTGTAAAAAATTGCATGAAAAGCTAGAGGGATGAACAGTATGTTGAATTGGTCGTGGGCAACTAAACAAGGAAAGGAGAAACCAGTTTTGATAATGGTGGAATGGAATGGGAACATAACTCCACACTGAGGCAACAAGTGGAGAGAGGGCAGAAAGAGAGAGAAAGAGTGTATGAGTGACAGCTGCCATCACTATATACACAGCCCCGCAGCTGTCAAAACCCTATTCCCTCACCTTTTGCAGATTCAATCTCTATACCCAATAAAGATATTTAAATAACTCACTGCACTGCCACCTAGCTACCATGCACCACCTACTCCCCTTCACCCTTACTTTCTAAAATAATTCACTGCTTTTGCTCATTGTTGTACCTCTTTTCATCTTATTTTGGAAGATTTTAGGGTTTTAACTAATGATTTTTGTAGCGTTAGTTGTGTGTTCGCTAAACGATCGGCAAATGGAGCTGCTCATTTATTCACAAGGAAAGCAGCTTTCATTGTTGATATGATGGTAAATAATGGAGGAACTCCCCTCCGTCTTTCCTTGTTGGTGTTCTTTGTTTTAATTTGAATTAATGATGTTGTTTTATCAAAAAAAAAAAATATCACTCACCCTATTTTTAATTTTTTTTTTTTTAAAGAATGAATCTTAATTTTTAGTGATTTTTTGTTTTAATAATGAAATCGAAATATGTAGTAAAAATTTTAGGGTTAATATCGTTTTTAATCTTGATGCTATCAAAAATGACAATTCACTATATTGATACTATCAAAAAGTACAAAATTATCATTTTCCTTTCAGAAAACAGTGAAACCCATATATTTGTCATGCATGTTGGTTGCAGTGCTTCACTGACTTGCTTTCTAGTTTTTCAAAAAAAAAAAAAAAAACGAAACAAAAACATATTACGTGTAGGTGGGAAGTTGCAACCGCATGGTTTGGGCAAATTATTGGGTGAACAGTATAGATCACGGTTGAAAATGATATAGCTAAATTTTATAAGTTAGAATAATGTATATTATGGGTTAGAATAATGTATTAAAATATTGTATATAATAAGTTATATATATATATATATATATATATAAAAGCTGACGTGGCAATTCGTGTGAAGGAGGCCACAAAATCTTTTAGAGTGACGCATCGTCCACTTGTCATACATCAATTTTTCTGTCAATATTCTGATTCCACCACCGCATTTATTTATGCCACTCAAACGTTGTACTCTCCTCTGCAACTTCTTATTTTTAAATACCAACAAAAACTCTGACCATTCCAAATGAATCTAACCCTCTTTATTTCAAATCTACAAAGTATATCATTTATTTCTATTTTACGGAGTAAATAACAAAGAGATTTGTTGCTTTAAATTTAAGTTGTGCCACAACATATTACTTGTATGGATTTTCAATTTTTCTAGTGTCTACAAATTATTATTAAAAAGAAAAATGCAAGTTGTATTTATTAGAGTTGTTTTGAAAACATGAAAAATAATTTCTGAAAGTTATTTTTACTTAATTAATTTCTGAAAGAAAATTTTAATTAATTTCACTTGGAATCTTGTCTATATAAGGGGAAGAAGACAATGGGGCAAGGGAAATCTCTAGGCAACCACTATTCACTCTATTTTGTTGTAGTAGTACATATTGTTATATACGCTAGAATGATGAAGACATTTTCAAAGTGTAGTGAATGACAATTAATTTTTTAGTTCAAAAATGATAGTTGATTTTTTTTCTTTCGAGTTTCTATGCAAAATTTGTGTTCTTTACCTTTATTTAAGTTGCTAGCTTTTATAAGCACGATGTGTGAAAATGGACGTGAAATATAAAAATATGAGTTATCTACTTTAACAGATTACTTGGCCTAATCAACACCAAGTACCAAACCGCATGTGATGAGGTGATGAAGCACAGTAATTGGTACATATAGTGATAGAGAGAGAGAGAGAGAGATTGAAAGTGAATAATGAGAAAGAAATGATGGTGTTAAGAGGGCAAGCATTGTTAGCTGTAATAGTGAAGATAGGTGAATCATTGTTGTTGAATGAATGAGATGAATGGTGAGAATAGATAGGCAGGCAGCTGGTACTACTTAATACTTATCATAGTGTTGAACTTCTTGTGTCCACCACTCCTCTCTCACATGCTTTAACATTGGATAAAGTAATGAAATTGCAATTGCAATTGTGATAATGATTCGTAACTCCCTTAGACAGTTAGACCTTTAATTTTTTATTTTTTTTTATTACAATCGATCTCTTAATGATACTATTATTAGAATAACGAAACAATTCAAAACGTTCATATTGATGCTTTGTCAAGTGAAAAAAATTGTCATCAATCGCTCCAAATGCAGAAACACACGCCTCAACCCGCCCTAGATGTTGGTTGTGATCACAAAGACGATATATGTTGACTCCCCAACTCCATGAGGAGATAAGGTTTAAAGTTCAGTACAGTACTTAGGGTTCAACAGGTATTGCTCCAATCTAGTTTGCCCAGGATGATATATTGGTTTAGAGGGATTGAAAGGAATATTATTATGAGTTTGCCCCCATGCTGACACCTCCACTCCAGTGGTTTTGACAAGTGGTGACTGTTGCTGTCTACTCACTCACTCATCACACACTCTACATCTATGATTATGCTATTTTTGTCTTCATCAACACATTATTATCCTAATAAAATGTGGAATAGGTACCAATGTGATCTGAGGAGATTTCATTTTTTTCAAACCAATCTGAGGAGATTTCATAAATAGCAAGAAAATGTGTATATGTGAAAAACTCAAATACCAAGTAGAAGGAAATATACAGGAACAACTATAGTGTATGCTTAGTAACTTGAAGGTTTCCTCTATGGCTTCGGTTTAGGCTGTTATTAGACTTCTACTATTGGGCCTTTCATACTCATTCTGAATTAGACTTTCTGATTTTTATAATAAATTTTATAAAATTCAATCGGCTATCATCAAATCGTACGTACTTCTCTTCTTGTTCCCATGTCGACACAACAGGAAACGAATCTACTATTCCGTACAAGGACGTGTCGACCCTTCATATGTTTGCCTACGGCCCTACACTCCACTAATTCCAACCCCTCCACAAATTTCCTTCTTGTAAAGGAATTGTAAGTTGTAACAAAGAGTTTGATTGGAAGTATAGAATTATAGGGGAAAGAAATTGTTCGATTGGAAAAGAATAAAGTTGAAATTACATTGTTTAGTAGGGAAACAAAGAATTTATTGGGGATGGGAAATAAATAAGTGGTATAAAGACTAAAGACATATTTATCATTTCATCCCTTTCTTCCTATCCTAGAATGAACGAATTGCAATTCATAGGAGTATACTCATAAATTGCAATTCAACCAATGAAGAAAATTACAATTCAATGGAATTGCAATTCCTTCAATCAAACAATGTAACTGAGGCTTTCATTGAATTTCAATTCAATTACAGTACTTGTAATAATAGCAATAACAACAATCAGCCTGAAATTTTAACACAACACAAACCATCAAATTAAAAGGGAGTATACAATGTTTTCAGTAATAAGATATATATATATATATATATATATATATATATGTATATGCCTACTCCAAACACCACACACTTTTTGTTCCCAAGAGGGAGGATGGGCAAATTCATGCAGGCAGCAAACACAAAACATCTTGGAGAAGGCATACATATCAGTTTAGAATATACTGCTCTATAAAAGACAGGACAGACACACCAGGACCAAGCTTCTTAAGAGTAAACTCAGCAGCATTGTGGCATTCGAAGCCAGCCAACCAGCAACTTCACTTCCACCTGATTAATAGTGCACTTAGTCACAAAATTTGTAGGAGCAAAAAATAACCAAGGATCTGGAATGGCATGGGGTAAGTGGAATCAAAACTCCCCATGCACAATAGTAATAATGGCACACAGCAAAAAAAAGAAATAAAGAACGTTAAGACTTTATCCCGAAATAAAAAACAAAATATACATCCCAACAAACTCAAGCAACCAGCTTTAAAGTCATGTAACTCTCTATCCTTTGTGTTCTCTTTTATTTTTAATAAATTGTTTCTCTTTTCAATCCGCTTTAGGTTTGCCTGTCTATTTCCAATGTGAGAGTTCGTTGTACAACTCTGTACGCGCCTCCAGGCCAAGCTGATTGTTCTCGTCAAGATTGGGCCTCCCTCCCTCTTCGGTCCACAAAGTCTTAGTTGCTCGAGTTTCCAGCAGCCGCTGACTGCCCTCCCTGAGCGGTGATCGTCCCCGTCGTTTCATTGCCAAATTGCTGCTGAGAGGTGCTAGTCAGCTCCCCAGACGACGTTCTACTAATATATGCTTCAGAATTGCCACCCATCTCATCCAATGTAACGCTCTGGAGTTTTGTACTAGAACGCATAGATGGTGGCACGATCCATTTCATCCAGTCATTACGTCGCCTCAATTTCTCACCCTGCAAGAAAAATGAATTTATTGAATATTGAATACTAATATAATCATGCTTCATAGATCTAAAATAAGGTGAATCTATAAAACCAATATACCTGTACTTCCACGACACTCGAAGCTTGTAAGGCATCCAATATCATCGGTATACTGCTCGTAAGCTTAGAAACCTGTAAAAATGTCAAAAACAGCCTGGTATTCACATATATCTTCAAAAAATCTGAAGCACAAATTATGACAAGTCTAAATATTTGCATCCAGAATGTGAGATTTAAAATATACACATCAAATGCACAAAGGAGAACAACCCAAACACACATCAACCAACAAAATGAGTTATAATTCTTAGACACTAATAATCCCAAATAAGGTTTATACAAAAGCAGCAGAGCACTCTATCAAATGGACATTGAAATAACATTAAGTGCAGACCTGTACCAGGTAACATAAACACAAGTCTACAACTAGACATAAGTGAGGAGAAAACATAGTACCAAAAGATTTAACCTTCAGATACTAAAATCTACAGAAGTATCACGATGTTAAAGGTTGGTTCCCCACCCACCACCACCAACCACCCTTTTTTCAAGTTCACCTTCTAACAAAAGCAGACAGATTAAGCTCGAAATTTAAATACTCATTAAGCAGAGATTAGCCATCAGTCCTACTAAGTCTACAAATTCGAACTAAATAGAAGTATGTGGCATATTTACTTACATTCATCCAATAACCCTAAATTACTCTCTAAGAGTCTTACAACAACCTAATTGATTTCAATATCCCCAATGTTTCCTTCCAGAAAAATATTACCAAAACATGGTAGAACCGTAGAATCAACATCACAACTTCCTGAACTCCATTAAAATTCAAAGCTTAGCTATTAAATTTTTTCCTCACAATACTCAAAAAATGCCGTCCTTTTTCTTGACTATTAAAGATGTTCCTCATGCTGCTTACCAAGACAGTATCAGGAACCACAAATGAGCAAAATAACAATCTCAGATAAGTACCACTAACCCATATCAACATGTTACATACTGAATAATACTCCATAGAAATTTACCGACCAAAAAAACTCACAATGAAAGAGCAGATAAGTTCAACAACAAATGGCAACCCCTTGATACAAATATTAGGATTTCAACTCCGAATTCTCATATTTAGAAAATACAATGTATTTATATTTTTGTGGAAAGAAATGTGTTTTTGTAACATATAGGTATATTAAAATATAAGTGCTTATGTATTATAGCAATAACCAAACATCATATATACAGAGTAACATCTTTTATACAGAGAAAAAATATATATACACAAAAAAAAGGGTGCACCAAGTTTCTACCCAGAGAGTTAAAGTCATTTATGAATAGAGCTAAATAACTCAATGAATTGTTCTATACCTGCCCTAGGCTGTACTTTACACACACACATATATCAACTTGCATATGTAACCATTCCCTTAGTAAAGAAATCTTTCTTAATACAAGTGTTCCCACATTTAAGAGCATTATTTTGGAGATGCACAAGTATTATCATATGCAAATAGCTCCAAAAGTAGTTTAAAGGAAAATTAAATGCAGTTAGATTATAATGATACTTCTTGTATATGATACAATATATAATGATAACGAGAAGTAAACAAACACAAAGTGGTTGCATTACAATACAGACACACTACAAATGGGTTCTCCTGTTATCCCACCTCGCTCAGATTTTTGGAGTTGATGCTAAGTGCCTCACAAAGTGCACAACCCAGGAGACAAGCCTAGGTTATTAAAGCTTACCTTTGCTTTTCAACTAGAATGCAAACTAAGATATAGATCACTGGCAAAACTGTAAATTTAAGTTAATGGAATATTGGAATGTGCCACGAGTTTTTAGCCTGAATTGAATATACACAAAAGAGTTTAAAAAAAATTATAAACAGAGAAAACAGTTCAATCCAACCAACTCACCTTTTTGAATCCTGCTATTAGTTTAATAGGGACCCAGCCTTGATCATCCATATTTTCACGCAAGTACATGTCCTTAATTAAATTCTCGTTACTGCAATGAATAGGTAGGGGAAACAAGTGAATGAGTGATTAGCATGTCAATAAAGCAAACATATTTTAAGTAACAAAAACTACCTTATCAAAGGAAGAGACAGGTACAGAAAAACCTACCTGAAATAATAATCTATCTGATTTACTATCTTGTTATGCAACTGGGGATCTGGTACATGATAGAACACAGGAGACATAGGGCCAATCATTGGCATTCTAAATGATTCTGGAGGTGGTGGTCCTGTTACATAAAACACTGAAGATGCAACCTCTGCATACTCTTCGAGTGTCAGTACAATGCCAGATAATTCTAATCAAGGATGTACGTATTACATAAAGTAGACTCAAAAGTAACACATCTCACCTGGATAAATAATAGGGGGGTTGAAAGGTCGCATGGGCACAGCTGGAGGAATGAAAGGCGGAGGAGTAGGAGGACCCCGTATAAAGGGCCTAGCTGGAAATCTTTGTGGCGGTTGCATGTGTGCATCTCTTCCGCTGAAATTCCTATTAGGAGTCCATTCCTGACCACCACGATCCTGATCACGAGCACCACCATGTCCATGGTTATAAGAGCCACCATCCCCACGAGGACGTGGCCCACCATTACCCCTTCTGTTGGAACTTCGGTGGTGTTGGTGCTCATTGCCACCGTGTGATTGAGATCCAAATCCTCCTCTCTGTCCACCATCCCGATGCACATTGTCTCTCGAAGATAATTCTGCACCAGAGTTACCAGATTTTTCAGAATTATGTGTTGTCATATCAGCCACCGAACCATGTGGCTGTTGTTGCTGAGAGAAGTTGCCATTAGCTGACGAGTTGTTGCTTGAATTTCCGCCACCACGTTTAAAAGACCTCTGGCGGTTTGGAGCATGATTTGGAGTTGAACTAGGGTTTGCATTATTAGTGTGAAGTTGCTTATGTGGAGAAGAAGATGATGAAGCAGTACCAGTGCCCTATAATATGCACAAAATCAAAAGTACAAGTGAACTTGAAATTGAGATAAGTACCATATTATACAAGATTTCTGTGTCATAGACAAAGTGCATAAATCAAATAGTATAGAGTTATCTACATCAAAGAACAATGCAACCTATAGTGCTAAAACATGTAGCAGAGAGACAAATATACATAAACCAAATGAAGAAAACAATGAAAACACAATAAAACCTATTAAAATTGTAAAGGAGAATCTTGAGGATATAAGTATATAACCATTTAAGGTACATGCAAAGCAAATTAACCTGAGACGCTGGGAGTGAGCCTTCAGAGATGGTTTTAGGCAAATCAGAGGGAGAAGGCTTTGGAGAAGCCTTAGTAGACTCGGAGAGAGCAGGCCAAGAAACGGCCCCCATAACCGCACCAATCTCTTTGGCACCGTTTGGTTTGTTCCAAACTGGTTTCTTTGCAGCATTGCTCCCACTCCCATTCTCAGGGCTCTCCCCCTGAGCTTCCGCAGCAGTATCCTCCGGCGCTGGCGGGGATGAATTTCCAGCTGTAGCCGAGGCCGAAAAATCAGGTGAACTTCCCAATTGCTCCTGAGCGACACTAGCAGACGAAGGAGAATGTGGAGATTGAAGGATCGCTCCAGAGGCGGCGGCCGCAACAGGGACTGAATCCGATTCAGCGCCGCGGACAATCTGAGTCCACGGAGAAGAAACCCCACGCGTCGACGATGATGACCGCCGAGATTTGGGGCTGTTTAGGCCTGGAGCGCCGATTTCGGCGGCGGCCGTACTCCGTGGGGAGTGATGATTCGGAGCAGCGGGGTTAGAAGAAGCTGTAGCCATCAAAACTAGGGTTTGTTTGCTTTTCCTTGAAGCTTCGAAAAGTTTTTAAAGAAAAAATAATAATAATAAACGGCCTCCAAATTAGGGTTTCAAAACCAGCTCTATACTGAATGATCGCCTGCCCTAAATTCCAAAACCAAACCAAAAACCTTAAATAATTATGTAAAAACCAAAATCGAACCGATCAAAAATTCTCTACAGAAGAGAAGAGTGAGAGTCAGGAGTAAAATGGAGTGAAACTAGGGTTTTTCCAAATATTGGAATTCGTCTGATCACAGAGATGATCAGATCGGCGCTCTGCTCCGATAATGCTCAGAGAGGCTCGGCCTAGCTCTTGAACAACACTGCAACAGAAACCCCACAACACAACAAAAGAGAGGCGAGTCTTCTCTCTCTTTCTCTCTCTCTCCCTCTGTATTTTCCCCTCTCTCTACTCTATATTTGTATTTGTTTGTTTCTTTCCTTCTTTGCTTAGGACTAGGGAAAAAACCCGGTTTTCCACGCCCTTAAATTACGATGTTACCCTTAGTCAGAAGATGTGTGGCGCACGCATAGGTGAAAAACAATTGTATTTCCTCCCCAGTTTCCTTGGTCCACGCTGGCATTTCTTTTGTCATAGGTGAATTTTTACTGGGCGGTGACAGTTTTTACCACTGCCAGTCATCAATAAAATAAAAAGAAAACTAAAAAACAAAAAACACAAAAAACACAAAAAAAAAAAGTATGAATACAAAAATCTAAACAAAATCTTTTTGCAAACTTTCAGTCCAAACCATCTAATTATTATTGTAAATAAGAGCATTCTTAATAGTGGAGTTTTTTTTTTAAGTGTGATTAGATGAATTATATAACAAATTTAACTCATTTGATAAGTTTGACATTCAAATCAAATACTTGGTAATAGTAATTAATTTAAGTGAAATAAGTTTATTTGTTTGATAGTAAATAAAATTTGAATCTAAATAATATATATATATATATATAATTCATATTTACCGCATAGACAATGATAAAATTTTAATAATATTTTCTTTCTCACTTTTTATTCCATTGTTCAAATGTAGGGAATGATAAGGGTAATTGTTTATAAATACTAATTGATTTGAATCAAGTATTATGATAGTGAAAGCAGGTAAATAAACATGATAATGAGTATAAATCCAATAATATAATGCAAAAGTCCCAAATTAACCATGATTAGTTATTTTGAGTATAATATATGTAACATTTTAATAAGTGATGTCCGCACCAAATTTATACTAACAAAACTGAAAACATGTAAACCAATAACATATCATGTTCTACCAAAATCTAAAAATTGATTCAAACTTTGAATTTCAATTTAAATAATATAATTAGTGTCTAACAATAAATACACAAAAGTTATATTGATACAAGTATATGTAGAACAGAGAAGATAGGTGATGTCTAGTAAAATAAACGAAAATAGTAACGGATGTAATTATAGTGGCGATATATATGAATGTAGATAATAACGCGTAGGTGGGTAGATGTTGTTATAAGTAGATAGATAAAGATGGGCGGTAAGAGTAGATAGATAAGTAAAGTAAATAATCATAATTAGTGATTATAGATTATCAGTGGAGACCCCCTTTGGAGTTTCTTAAATGTAACGTGGTGTAACGCTATTTTTGGATGTTAACAAGACAGGGTTCGAGGCGATTTTTACGGACAATCAATGCATGTCCGATGCTGCTAATAATAGTTGTTTGGAATGCGTGACAAGTCTACAATTTGCATAAGCAATGGTATTAAAAACAACTTTTGCTTTGCTTAATTCGCAACGTTAGTTTGAATGCATTGCTCTTATTCATGATCTTGATAGTAGTTAAGTGAATTATGTCTTATGTAGTTATGCGGACTTGTTAATTAAGACTAGTATTTCCGCACGCACGTTGCACAAAATTGATTTGTCATGATATTTTAAGTGAAGACCACCTTTGGGGTTTATTAAATGTAACGTGGGTGTAATGATATTCCTAGATGTTAACTGGGCGAAGTTTAGGGTAGTCAATGCATGTCCGGTGCTGCTAATAATGGTTGTTTGGAATGCGTGACAAATCTAAATTAGCACAAGTGGTGGTATTAAAAGTGACTTTTGCTTTTTTTTTTTTTTTTTTTTTTGTTTTTAAAAAAAATTCTCGGGGTGAGTTTGACTGCATTACTCTTATTCATAATATTGAGTGAAATTGGGTGAATTTGTTTATGAGAGGCTTGTTATTTAAGATTATTGTTTTTTTTTTTTTTGCATTATTTTGATAATATTGTTTTTAAATATATTAAAAGAACAATGAATCGGGTAACTCTTGCTTTAACAAATGTCACTACTTCTCAAATTGGTTGAGGTAACAAATGCCACAACTTCTCAATTTGGTTGAGGTTTGGGTTTTGATATGGTGTCATTGTATTGTCAATCATTTTGATTGATTAATGATACATCCTTATGCAGGGTTTATGTCTTTCATTTTTCAATTTTTATTTTTTTTTATAAAAAACAAAAGATTCCAGTTAATATAAATAAACTTGAATGCCAAAAGACCTTGTGGTCAAGCGACACTCAGTGTACCTTCCCATATGGAAGAGAGTGGATTTGAGCCTCAGTGAAGGTATCTTCCACTAAAAAATTATGTTATATAGTGTTGTTGCGGTATTATTTTTGTACATTTTGTTATGAATTTATTATGATATGTATTTTATTTTAACTGAATTTATTATTTTAAGCGTTACTTTTATGATTTTAAATTTTAATTTTAAAAAGTTCGGTTAATGTTATGAACAAATACTGCATTGTAATAGAGTTAGTAGTATTCAAAAAAGTTCGGTTAATCAATTAACTGACCGATTAATCCGAAAAAAAAAACCGATTTGGATAATCCGGTTACCATGCCTTACAAAAGTTATCAGCCAGTCATCGTGCTTCATTCATTGTCCTTTAATAAAAAAACTTGAGTATACCCAAACTAAGTAGAAATAAACTAAAAATAATTAAACACATCTAAATTATTATTTAGTTTGAATCCCGCGTTTCAAAATCATCATCCAAAAATTATAAATATCCAAAATAAAATTAATGTATTACTCGAACCCAATAGACGACGACCACCACTAATTACTCATCGAGTCTACCTCCATAAATTCTTTTTCCACCAACTAAATAATTAAATATTAAATTACTTTTTACTCTTTTTTTTTCATGAATTTTAAATTTTATTTCTCATAAATTATTATTTTTGTGTGGATGGAAATTGACAAGAAAACAAAATGTTGAGGACCAAAATACTAATTAACTCTATATACTAATATACGGAGTATTTATTTATTTATTGAGTATACCAATTTTAGTGAGTTTTTGGACGATTAGGCTTTTGCCAGTTATTCCACGAAGATACACAAAAAAGGGAAGAAAAAAGGAATAGATACAGAGAGAGTTGTTCAGTTTGTTCAATCACACAACAGTAATTCGTGAAGCTTTTTTCCTTTCTCCCCCTTCTCTTCTTTTGAGCAAAAAACCAGAATTAGAGAAAGTAAGGCCTGAAAAGGAAGTGAAATTTAACGTATTTTCTTCAGTGTTTATGAAGGAAGGGGCGATTTGATGGTTTCTTCATAGATCTAACGCTTTGAGAATTACATGGATTGCTAATTTTTGATTCGGATCTATCTCAGTCGTTTTTCAGTTGTAAGGGTTCAGTCAGCGACCAGCAAACAGCATAAAAGCACGCCACAAGCTCGACTCTGAGGTTTTCATTCTTAGAAAGTACAAAATGTTCAGAGCTGTATTATGACTACTCCGTAATTATTAGTATTTATTATCATTTTTACGATTTCAAGGTTTGTGTGCTATTTTCATTTTTGTTGGTTTTGTCATATGACGTAGCTCAAATGTTCGCGGCTTTCCATGATTTAGCGTTTTATCGAGTTTTGCAGGGTTTGTGGCCGTCTGTCCTTACAATTGTTTGGTTTTTGGTGTGGATAGACATGATAGTAATAGGTAGTTTGGCCCTATGCGTTCTTGCCACAATTGTTTGTTTTCATAGCTGAGGCCTTCAAAGTTTAAATATTGGAGATTTTATCTACATGGGTCTTGGTTATTCTTAATTTTTTGGGCTGAAATTTAGATGGATTTTTTTATTTAGGCCTTCTTTTTTGTTCTGATAGATAACTAGTTATGCTATTTCTATTTGTCATCTGATTAAGTAGGCTATAAAATTTACTCAATTTTATGGTTTTTAGTTCTTGTTGGGATTTCAGTTATGTTGCAATTTAATCTATTGATACACTTGTGTTCTTTATTTCCGGGATAAGAGAGATTGGTTGGGAGGGGCTTTTAGTTGGAGTGCTCTTGCATCCATTTTGGATGTTGTGGATTTGGCAGTAAGCCGGGATGAAATGAGGGATGTTATCAAGGTTGATAAATTTCCTGAAGTCCTGTTGGCGCTCATCATCCAACAGCCACGTCCGTAAGGGTTTCGATTCTACTTGCCGGCAGGATGGACTTCTTTGGTATAAGGACATTGGGCAGCACTTGCTTGGTGATTTCTCAATGGCTGTTGTCCAGGCAAACAATTTGCTTGAGGATCAAAGCCAGATTGAGTCTGGATCTTTGAGCTTACTTGATTCTGGTCCTTATGGAACTTTTGTTGGAGTATATGATGGTCATGGTGGGCCGGAGACATCACGGTTTATCAATGATCACCTCTTTCAGCATCTCAAGAGTAATCACACTATATCTAAAATGAGAAAACTTCTTTTATGTTAAATGTTCAATTAGAGTTTTTAGTTACCTTTGCATTGATTGTTCTTTCAATAGATTTCTCTTTAGTTTTCTTGCTATTTAACCATTACATATTCAAAGTTGATTATCTTCGATTTATATGTAGCAGGGTTCACAACAGAGCAAAAGTCTATGTCTGTGGATGTGATAAGGAAAGCATTTCAGGCAACAGAAGAAGGATTCTTGTCTCTGGTTGCTAAACAATGGCCAATAAACCCACAAATTGCTGCCGTTGGGTCTTGCTGCCTTGTTGGCATAATCTGCCACAGAACTCTTTATATTGCCAACCTTGGTGATTCCCGTGCAGTTTTGGGGAGGCTGGTCAAGGCAACTGGAGAGGTTCTTGGCATCCAGCTTTCAACTGAGCATAATGCCAACATAGAATCCATCAGACAGGAGCTGCAAGCTATGCATCCTGATGACCCACAGATTGTTTTTCTGAAGCGTAATGTATGGCGGGTAAAGGGCTTGATACAGGTAACTCTATAGCTAATTGGGCTTCCTTATGTTGCTTTCAAGTTCAGGTTGATTTTCATCAATTTTCTTCCAGATGGCAAAATTGCATTGTTGTGACTTGGTAAATGAACTATTTTTTAGTTAAGGTTGCCACCTGCACATGTAATGTGCATAGCTGGTCCTATAACATGCTCTTTTCTAATTGATATGTGTATAAGTTTGATTTCTAGATTTTTTTTGAGCCCTGCTGCTTTTTATATGCTGATCTTTCACTAATTTAGGTTTCTTTCAAGTGAAAAAATAAGGCCTGTTTACTACAGAGAAATTGAATATTCATTTTTTTTTTAAATGAATAATTTTTTATTTCTAGTTTTCCAAATATTTTCAAGTTTTCATTTTTTCATTGGAAAATTAGGAAATGTATCAAAAGTGAACTATTTTCCAACTTATAAAATCTCAAATTATTTGAATTTGAATTGTTTTTCTTTTATAGTTTTATATAAAAAATTAAAAATGAATGATAAGTGACAATGCATTGAGTGGTGATGGGGGGTAGGTAGTAGATGAGAGTGGGGGTAGGTAGATGGGGTGAGGTTACACAAATAGTGTTATAGTGGTCGTGTAAAGTAAGTGATGATTGGAATGGGGATAATGAAGCGGTGGGTAGGTATGTAGGTAGTAGTATGCATGGTATAGGTAGTTACATAGATAGATGAGTGGTATAAGTATTTAGAGGCACGCAATGGTATTGGTGGGTAGAAGGGAATGATGATTGTATTGATGTGGTTGTGGTGATCGAAATGTAGGTAGGTAGGTGGTGGGGTAGGTTATAGGCATGTAGTTGAAGACAGAGGTAGAAAGGTGAGGTAAATAAGTAATGGTAATGGTTATAAAAAGTGAAGTTATGTATGCTGTTGTATTTGGTGAATTTGGAAAATAGTAAAAGTGTTTTCCAAAATCATTTGTTAAGTTGAATAAATGGAGAATTCTCAAATTCTCCATTTTTTTTCCTATTTTGGAAACAGTTAATTTTGAATAGCTGTATTCCATTTATTCCAGAAAATTGGAAATTGGAAAATTCTCTAGTCACTAAATAGGTCCTAAAAGTTCACACGGTCTTGGTTTCATTCTCCTGGGATTTACTGAAGCAAGAGTTTGATAGATATCAAGTGACTTGTAGAACCTTTGAGCTTGACTGGTTTCTTCTTATTATTAGGTTAGACTGTTGGATTAAATTTCATACAGCTCAATCCAGCTAAAGCTTAATCTGAGTCTAGTTGAGGCTGGCTGCACGCCTGCATAGATTCAGTATTTCCAACAGGCATTGTTTTATGTATACAATCCACATCATGTAATTTGACACAGTTTTACACTAGCTGTCAACAAACTGCCCTACTGCAACTCCTCTTTGTTCAAATTTGGGACCGGTTAGGATACTTTAGGCAGAGCTAAAGATTCATAGAATTTCAATATTTTTTCTAAATCTCAATTTAATGTTGTCTGGTACATCCCACCTAGTAGTAATATTCAGAGTGCTTCTTTTGTGGACTATAATGATATACCATGTGTAATACTTTAACAGTTTAACAGACCATCACAATGTTGTTATTATACTCCGTTATATTTATTTCTAGATATAGGAAATATGTCTGCGTTATCAATGGGCATCAGCTTGTAGGCAATTTAATAGCAATTTCCACAAAATCATTCAAGCTATTTTCTTTTATTTCAGGTAATTCAAGAAATCAAATGCCAACACTTTAAAAGCTCACATAGTGCATAACAACAGAGAAATAATTCAAATCAAATTGCTGTAGATGGTAAATGATCCCATTTAACAAAGTTATAATAAAAAGATCATTACGTCCTCCTACCTAAGGAAAATTCATCATTGAAACTTGTCAAATTTTTAGATAATCAAATGGAAAGTATTAGGTTGATGGATTGAGCCCTCATTTTAACATTTGATCCAGTGAAGAAATGAGGAAAGAACATTAGTTTTTACAAGTTTATTTTCTGCATGGTGGCTTTTTACTTAATTAAGGGAATCCATATTTCTTATTGGGAGTATTGAATGATATTATCAAAATTTGGCCACAGAGAAGTGGTTCATGGTGATAGTTTTATGCAAATTATTGGTTACTCTAGGTGCACCATGATGATATGTACCTTTGTTATTAGTTGATTTATGCTCATAAAGAGATGTGTTACCATATCATATGTAAGTAATACTATAGTGTCATATTCTTAAGCGATACATATAATGTGCTTAAATAATATAATGCACATAGGTAATAAATAGTGTGTATACATAGATAATGTGCAAACCTTATTAACATAGTATGTAAACACAATTCATTATTTGCAAGTCCAATTAGCTTAGCTTGCATAGCATAACTTGCATGTTCTTTTACTGGTCCTTGCTAGTTACACATGGTAAGCATGCTAACACGATTACTACAAGGTGCAAATGCAATTAGCACATCATGCATAGCATAACTGGCAGATTTTTATACTTTTTGTGCAGCATATATATCTGATTAACATAATGTGCTAACATGATTAGCATACGGTGCAAACCCAATTAACACAACATGCATAACTATGAGTTAAGCCCATTTCTGTCTTTTTTATTTTTAAATTTTATATTGATGTTAAATATAAAATTTACATGCTAACAATGTGCTTTCATTGTGCCTAATAGTCACTCTGGTTTAAAGACATCAAAGCATAATGTAACATGAATGCACTCATTAGATTGTGTTAGAACATTTAGAATATTCCTAGTTTGTAGAAAGGTTGCCCAAAATTTGAGTTTAGGAATCACAGTTTCACAGTAGTATTTGCTTTATTTCTAGTTTCCTCATAGTTTACTATTGCGAGTTTCTCTATCATTTCTTCTCTAGTTTAGTATATGTAGACATCACTGTTGCAACCTTTACAGAATGCTTAGTTATAGCCTTAATCTACATCTCACTTGTTCTTGTGTTAGTCTTATATAGGTTTTGCCTTACGAGTGGGTGATGGCTATATGAAACCCACATAACCACCAGACTTGCTATTTCCAACATGATATTCTCATATTCAAGACAAATTAGTTAGAGTCCTTTTATTTTTTACGAAACCCTAACTACCTGATTTTTTTTTTATCAAGGAAAGAAGAGGTTGTCTCTTCCCAACATCAAAAGAAGATTTCTTCCTTTTTACAGGTTCTTGGGAAGTATAGAGTGAGGGGAAGTCTGGTACATTGAAGCTCCTTTGCTTCTATCACACTAAAATTTTTTCTGTTGTGTTACATCTTGTTTTCCAAAGAGGGTTGCTTA
This sequence comes from Ipomoea triloba, assembly GCF_003576645.1. Classification (NCBI taxonomy): domain Eukaryota; kingdom Viridiplantae; phylum Streptophyta; class Magnoliopsida; order Solanales; family Convolvulaceae; genus Ipomoea; species Ipomoea triloba. The sequence goes on along the minus strand of NC_044920.1, from coordinate 29,193,745 downwards.
GTTGTGGAGTACTAGAGGTTCTTGAATTCCCAGTTTCCCTATCACTTGTGCCCTAGTCTAGTTAAATCATTAGATTTGTAGTCTTTATTATTTTTGAGATTCAATATTTCTCTCTTGTTCTTGTTCTAGTCTTTCATAGCTTTCGCCTTTATGGTGGGCGCTGGCCTTTTGTCTTTCACTGGACCATTACTTGCACGTTTCTATAATATTGAATTCAAGAAATTTTGATGACTAATGTTTGCTTTTTAGTCAATCTATCTATTCTCAGTTCTACACTTTTGAGTTCACACACACACACACAATAAGAAAGTTGATCCTGTTGCGAGGTTGTAAACATTGTGTGTGTGTGTGTGTGTGTGTGTTTTTGGGTGTAAGGTATCATGTCATGGTAGGAATGTTCAATTAACTGCTCTTGCTAATTGTTGAAAGCTTGGAATTAATCATATACTGCCTCTTTCTATATCCTTCTGATTTCTGGGACTCAAGGAAGGGGTGCACTATAAGTATTTTTCTCAATTGATAAATATATATATATATATTTTGGTGAGGATATATATATATATATATATATGGACTTAGCTTTCTGCCTTTCTGTTTCCTTGATAAATGCTTTGCTAATTATTTCTGTATCCTAATTCATGGTAACCTGAGTTTATTTTGATTAAGATTTGGGCAATTGATTTTTAATGTTTGACCTTCAACATAGATATCCATAGATGCTTAAATTTGGTGATATGAATCTGTTTTGAGTAATTTCTCAGTCATAAAAATAATCATCTTGCAGATTTCCAGATCCATTGGTGATGTGTATCTTAAAAAGGCTGAATACAACAGAGAGCCTTTGTATGCTAAATTTCGCTTGAAGGAACCCTTTAACAGCCCCATATTGAGCTCAGAGCCATCAATTTTAGTGCATGAAATTGAGCAGCACGATCAGTTTCTCATATTTGCTTCTGATGGTCTTTGGGAACACCTTAGTAATCAAGAGGCAGTTGATATAGTACAAAGTGGCCCACCAAATGTAAGATCCCTGAGACTTATAAAAAAATCTGAGTTTCTTCCTTGTGAATTGGTATAGTTTCTGGATTTCATAAAAAGCTATAAATTATGAGTTGTTGTACCAAGTTTTATGTCATAGTTAGATTTAATGTTGCTGCTGCTGCTGCTATATTGGATAGATGCTAGCGGCTAGCCAGTATGTTGAATTGTTTCAATTGTCTGTGCATGGATTATAACTTTTCAATATGTTATATACTGAATAGTGACATCGGTCAAATCATCAAAATTTCATTATTGCATCATGCTATTATGCACCACGGGAGTAAAGATTTAAAGCTCTACTATCAAGTACCAATGAAGCATGATTTTAAGGACAAGAATGTGGGAAATAAGGAAGATGCTCACAAATAGTGATATCTGAACCTATAAGCCATTTCATACGTAGATAGCAATAGCAGTTTATAAGAATTGTGTTTTACTATTGAAAACTGAGACATATGAGCAGACTCAAATCCCTTGTTTTGTTGAAAGGAGATTAAAAAATTGATTTTGTGTAGGGTGAGATGGCCTGATATTTTCCTCTAGCCTGACTAACCCTTAAAGAGTGCCCGAGAGGGAGGGAGTGAAAATTAACTTTTTGGTTATTGTGGAATCAGTGCTCTGATTATGTCAATGATGTTTAGGTGCCCTTTGATTCAATCTGTATAAGTTGTAAAAAAAATTGTGAATTTTGGTCACACATAAGCATATAACTAAGATTAAGGACAGATGTCACTGCTACTGATGTTTACCTGATCTCTCCTTCATGCAGGGAAGTGCTCGAAGGCTTGTGAAAGCTGCACTGCAAGAAGCAGCTAAGAAAAGAGAGATGAGGTACTCTGATCTGAAGAAGATTGATCGAGGCGTGAGGAGGCATTTTCATGATGACATGACAATCATTGTCGTATTTCTAGATTCAAATCTTGTAAGTAGAGCCAGTGCGCCAAAAGGACCCACTTTATCTTTGAGAGGAGGTGGTGCCCATCTACCTGCAAAAACTTTGGCTCCTGTGTGATGCTGCACCTCTTAAAACCTCTATGTTTCGTGTACTCAGCTGTGCCCATGCTAACGGTAAATTAAAGAAAAATCTTTAGAGGGGGCACCAGTAAATTTAATTCTTCAATGTAAAATGCAAATGTTGGACTTGGAATAAGCTTTTTGTTTAGATTCTCATAAGGGATTTGAATGAAAAAGACTCAATGTAGAGATTCTCTCTGCTAAATTCAATAGGGTGTACAAAATTTTGCTGTTCAAATTTCGAAATCTGGAATATGATCATTTGGGACATGAATCCCCAGATAGTATTTGCTTTATGATATGCTTATAAGGGATCAGAAAACCAGATGGCAGTTGTGATTGTTGGAGAGTTTTGGTTGCAGCCAAACCAATTGGTATGGTATATCATGATGCACCACCCCTGATACGAATGCTCATCCCAATTGTCCTTCATATTCATTGAAAGTGCATAAATTGTTGGTTGAAACTTCCATCTCTCCAAATTTGCCACTCTAAGCAATGGTTTGAAATGTTGCCCTTAATCACAAACAGAAATAAAACCTCTATTACAGTAACATTACTAAACATCCCCAAGTCACTTTGTATTTGCCAAAAAGCAAAATAAATACACTTTTCGTTTCCAGTTATTTATTACCTTTTATGAAATTTGGTTATTTTTTTCCAATTGTTATACCATGTATCAAGGTCATATTGCATTGTGAACTCTGATACAAAAATTTTGTACCTTCACTTAATACATTTTGTTAACAGTTTCTGTACAGGTAAACAAATAACTAGATAAATTGTATAGAATGTGTCAACTACAAATACAGAATTTGAAGGTCATTTTTGGACCAGGATATATATAATTCGCACTCCCATTCTTTCTTTCTATTTAAACAAGTTTGGTCTCTTTCTTTCTGTTTGAACAAATTTAGTTCCTGAAATTTAATTCCTTATCATGTATAGTAACGAAAGTATTATATAGTGAGGATTATGTTCATACAACCAAAATTAGACAAATCATTCAAACCAGATGATGAAATGGTGTGCAGATCAAAATCAACAGAGAATATATCATCAATAACCAGAGTTACTGTTCTGATATCCAAAAACAGTGAATTCCCAGACAAAATGACAAGAATATGCAAGCAAATTAGGTTCCATAAACATAAAAGAGAGACAAAAGGGTCAATGTTTTGTCACCAAAAAGCCCAAACATATCAATCAAAGCTGTGTAGAGAAACTCGAATGCAACCCAAAACATAACGCTAATGTATTAAACACTATGGAAGAGCAAAATTTTTTACAGGATGGTGGTCAAGAACAACAACAACAACAGAACCGAAACAAGCACAAACTCGAGACTAATTACACAGGCTTCCTGGAAAATCGGTACTGAGAGTATTAGTGAAGGTCATAACGAACTAATTGAAAACCTCGCAGACAAGTATATGAAGATCATATCAAATCTTTCTATAATTTACAGAGATTACGGGCACTACTCTACAGATCCCTTCTGCACAACGGACAAGACCCGTGCCTCACCAGCCACTTATCAATGCACGGTAGGTGAAACATGTGATGGCACTGCGGCAAACTCCTGACAGTCTCGCCCAGCTGAAAGTCCTGATTACACACACACAGAGTAGACGCCTTTTAAACGAAGATTCTGTGAAGGAATGAAGTATAGGCGAGCAGTAAAACAAGGAGAACGAATGTGGAAGTTTTACCTGTAGGCACACGGAACAAGAGACTCTCTCCCCCGAAGCATCCACATTGTTGTCACTAGTGATTACAATCTTTGGAATCCTTTCGACTGAATCTCCGGGCAAACCCTTTGATCCACCTAGGTCGAAAATGTTGGATGCCTCGTCGTATGCACTTTCAACAGCTCCCATCTGATATATAACAGAAACCGTTAGAATGGAAGTGGCGTTCCAAGGTTTAATTTCGCTCAAACATTTAGGCACTCGGTGAAGTTATCGTGATACCTGACTTTGTACTGCACTCAACATTGCTGGACCAATTCGCTCACGAACAAGTCTACCACTTAAAAGGCTAGCGAGCACATCAATCTGTATAATTCCCACATCGCTCAGCAGTTAAGCATATAACCAAGAAATTAATTTCGAAATAAAACTTGACAAATGAATATCAACTTTGCAAAACATCCCTAACTGATGATTCTTGACCCAAATGGTAGAGGCGAGGCACCATTTAGTTAGGCGTCTAAGCCCCACATAGGGAGCAAAATCTCGTGTGGAGTATTTTAGTCCCGCCATAAGGGAAGACTATTTTGGTATTGTAATTGATACCATTGATTGTTGATTGTATTAAGTTCATCAATAGATTGATATCGTGATTGAATTGTATTGTATACTCATCATTCCAAAGTAAAAACGAAGCTAAAAGTTTGCTAAGACACACTAATCGTCTACCATGTCATCGTGCACGAAAAGTATGAAGCCATGTTTGCTTACCAAATATAGGAGACACCCAATTCCAGATTCATCAGACTGCCACAAAATCAAAGATGACTCGAAGACCTCGAGCGAGAAAACGGCACCAGAGATAGCACCAACTGCAGCACCTCTTATAAACCCACTCTCTGTCTCTTGGCCTATCAAAGCCCCAGTCAATGCCCCTAATAAGGTTCCCACTGCAAGGACAAAGTCAAAACTCAATTTTCAGAATCTTAAAGGAGGGGAGAAAACTCCCTTTTCATACATGAAAATGTAGCCCCTATGATTTCAACACCCCCACCAATAGCATATGTAAAAGCCAATTTCCTTTTTTTCTTTTGGCCCACAATATGATCATGTTCTTTTCACACAAATTAATGGTGAAATGAACAAACTTTGTGTTCACAACACCAAAGATCCTTCCTTTTTGCTTTCTTTTTGACAAATCACTCCTAAGATTCTTCATTTTTTTCTTAATTTCTTAACTTTAAAGATGTTTCACCCTAGAATAGTATGTATGCCCTGATTCTGAAAACAAGAATTCATGATCAGAGAAAGAAAAATCAAAATCAAACACCCAGATCACATTTATGCTACCCCATGGTTAATTATACATACAAATCAAGAAATTGCAGCTATTAAATCCCAAAGAAAAAAAAAACACTTTAGCTACAATGTAAAAGAAAAACATACCTAAGGCGAAGAAGAAAATAAAGATGAGAGAAAAGACATTGCCAATGAAAGAAGAGACAACAAAGGTGAAGAATCCCTTGGCCTTTTCAGCCAAAGTCTCAAAGGAAAATGATGAAAAAGCTGAAGATGAAGGGAGAGCATGAGAAGGGTAAGTGTAAAACTCCATTGATTCTTGTCTCCCCCTCTCTTCTCTTTCTCTGCAATTCAAGAATTGGCCTCTGGACACAAGCACAAGAAAATTCAAGGCTCCAAGAACACAGCTTTGGACACACATCCTAATATATAAATATATATATGGGTTCAAGTATGTGTGGGATAAAAACATATAAAATACATAGATTTGTGTGGGCAGTTGTATATATAAAGGGCAGAGGTTATGAGGGAGGGGTTTTAGGTGTGTGGTGGTAATTGGTGTGCAAAAGAGAAAGGTAAAAAAGAAACCACGTAAACCAACCAGCAATTACAGACAGCTTAGGAAAATGTTTTGTTTTGTTTAAGGCAAACTTCTCAAGAAAATGAAAGAAAGAAAGTGAAGGTGAGGGTGAGGTTCCTTGGGAGTTGGGAAGGGACTTGCAGATCAAATTGGGCAATGGGCGCTTGGGGGGCTTAAATGGACCACATAATGAGATCACATGCCAACGACCTTAACCACACTCCATCACTCCTTTCCCCTTTTTCTTTCAATCTTTATTTATTAAATGATAAATCGAGTCCATGTTCATGACAAAAATTGAATTGAGTCATCTTATTTTTGAAATTCAACACCAAATTGAATACTTCTAAGGCAAAAAGTCTAAGCCAAATCCCTGATATTCGTGGGAAGAATCCGCTAGAGGTAAGTCTTAAGTGAGATTTTTCATTCACTAGACCAATGCTTTAGGAGCTTCAATTTCTCTTTTTCTAAGTGGTTTCAGATTATAATTAATTAAAAAGCAATGATACATACCTTTATATATTTTCTCTACAAATTTATCATCTAGACGTGACATCATCTTATTGTACTTTTCAACCCGTTCATGACACAAAATAAATGGAATTAATATTAGAAGGAAAAAATTAGCGGAAAAACATTTTTCCTTAATAAAAATGCCCTTATACATAGACTCACTTAACATGGATTAGTCCCACCATACATATAAACATAAAATGCTAACTCTGATCATTAATACAAATTAATAAACATACAAGCTCTTATACACGCACATATGAATACTTGAATAGTGAAGTGTTCTCTTTCTTCAAATATGTAAAGCAGTAGCAAGTATAACAGGGCGAGAAAAATACTATATATTTATTAAAAAAATTCTTTTAACCTGACATCAAATGGTAATTAAATATTTAATTGAATAAATTTTATACTTTTCTAGTTACATTAGAAAAGGAATTATACCCCATAAATATGATTTCTAGTTAATTCGGATTTTTAAGTCAAAAGTTTCACAAATCATAGAAATAATTTTTTACATTTTAAATCCTAAAAAAAGTTTGAATTTTGTCGGTTACCAAATGCCCACTCAATATAAGTAGTATGATTGAAACAATTGACTACTCTAATTCAATCTCTTTTTGTTGTTTTTGTGAAACTCCTATTTCATCTTTATCACTTTAATTACTCTAATCTTATTGCCATCTAAAATATGAATATAATTCAAATATGATAAGACAAAGTATTGTTGCAAAAAATTACTAGTGGCAAATTTTACAAAGAAATTTCAACTAAATTTTAGTTCAAAAATAACAAGTGCATGGTGTTGTAATTGATATGCCTGTTGGCTGTTAGCTCCTAACCGATGAATCTTTTGCAGAATAGAAAATGAGAGAAAGAGTGAAAGTATTAGACAAGATGAAAAGAGAATTTTGATTTCATTCAGCATCCACACCTTTACATAATACTTGAGAAATATATATATGATTCTAAACCATAACGAAAACATAATGGAGACATAAATATATATGTATGTTACATAATAATGCTTAATAATGTTCACTAAATAACAATATTTATAACACATGGTTATTTATCATTGGATGTACTCTAGAGTTATTGTGCAATACACATTAAAAGTTTTTAATACTTACAAACTATCATGATATTTTTTTTTCTTATTTTTAACCAATGTTCGTCAAATCATCCCAGATTAACGGATAATATTACTTTGTGTTTTTTTTTTTTTTATGTGAAACCATGTTCTCACTTAAATATATATATATGTGTGTGTATGTGTCATGGCAATTAAAATGTAGATCATTTGTACCTTGGGTGGATTATACTTGGTACAATTTGAAAATTGTTTATAATAATATCATATGTAATTCATGATTGTAACTTATATTATTGGTAGTTATTTTAGATTATATCATGTACAATACATTATTATATTTGATATTATTTGAAACCGTTCAAGATTATACAGGGTATAATCCATTAGTATAGCTAATATTATTTGAAACCATTACATGGTATAATCTATTGTTAAAAAAAAAATTGTGAAAAGAAAATGGAGTGTGGGCGAGTACAGTAGCGCAAGGTGGGTAGTGTAGAGGGGGTATTATAATAATAGTTTAATTTGTAGAGGAAGATATTTTGGTTAGGTGGACCCAAAACCAGAGTACAGCCACCATTTCATCATTTTCCCTTGTAAACAATTTTTGAATTAACACCTTAATATCATGATGATAATAATAAATTAATATAAGTTTCAACCCAAAATTTAATATGTCTTATGTGTTAGAGGATTTGTCAAAAAAAGTAAATTACAAGATTTGTCGCAGTGAACCAGTGATACAGTGATTTGAATGGCTAATTATTTCTTATGATTTACTTTTTTTATCATTATTTTTTATGATTTACTGTCCATCATAACTACATTCAAACTTTCACCACAGAGCTATGTCTCTAGAGTCCGGGACAATAATAAAATGAATATGGAGTATAGGCGTGGTAGGTACGTAATAGTAGTGTCCAATGACGACTACAAGGGAAAACTAACAATTTTTAAAAGAGGAATGCAATCATGGAAACTTTTTCAATACTTATTCTCAAGCAATAAATTAAAGAAGGTATAGACGTACGTATGTAAAAGAACTCATCAGGTGTATCTAGAAATATAAATGATCTGCCAAGTAGTTTGTAACTCAATGATATCACCGTGAGTATCTTAAATGAGAGGTGTTTGAACTTAATTAGTGCAGTCGTTGACCCTTTGCACTTCAATATATTAAGAATGTATGTATGTACAGATATTATATATATATATATTGTAATAGAATCAGTAGTACTAAAAAAAAAGAAATCTAAATGATGGAGAAAAAAAAAGAATTGGAATTTTGTAAAACCATATCTATTCTATTCATTAACTTGGTTGTTTGGGTGCACCAAATGGAAGAAGAAATCCAATTCTTTTGTTTTCCGTCAACGTACTAAAGGCTTTTTGTTCCGTGAACTTGTTTTATACAATGCATTTGTCCATAATTGATTAATATCTTTGGTGTTATTAGGAGAAGATAATCATTAAATTTATGTAAAGTTAATTATTTTAAATATTTCCATTGTAAATTTTTACACATCCTCATATGGTTGTGAAAAATAATATAGCCTCCTTTCATATGGTTGTGAAAATTTTTTACACATCCTCATATTTCTCGATCCATTTACCCGAACTTTTTCAGGTTAAAACATACCTCAAGTAAGAAAATAATATTTTGACAAATGAGATTGTTTCACAAACCCTAATTTGTGAAATGAGTCGAGTTGAGAATCGTTCTACAAACAAAATTTAATATCGGTATTATGAAAAAGAGTTACTCGTGAAATTTTGAGAATCGTTAATTAACACTAATTTCATGATTCATGAATGGCTATTTCCATTACAATATGGCAATAAGGTCTATGTCATGAAATAGAAAATGAACTAAATTGTAGAAAAAATTTATTATGTAAAATATTATTTCATTCCTAGTTTAGTATTCAACTTGATGATGATTAACCAAACATTACTCCATACAAAAACTTAATGACAACACTTAACTAGAGTGTAATGTGCTAATCTTGTTCATGTATTATTATCACTTTCCAAGTGAGCAATCTATGATGAATTAAAAGAAAAATTGACTTTTTCAAAAAAAAAAAAAAAGAAAAAGAAAAATTGACAACCACACTCACCATGCACTTTCCTTAAAGATGGGAAATTATTGTCCACACAGTACTATGTGAACTATAAAAAAATACATTTTTAATATATTAAAAGTATATTATTTGTGCTGTGTACTGAATATACATTATACAAAATAATCTACTTTTACCCCTCAAATAATGTATTTTTCCTAAATACAACGTACATTTTTAATATATTAAAAATACATTATTTGTGTAATGAATATACATTATTTGATAGTATAGTACATAGAGTGATTGCTTTAAGGATGTAGATAACTAAAAGATGAAAGGATAATTATGGCGCATGTCGTGTTGGAATTTTAGCATAACTTGTTTGAAAAGTCTGTAGATGAGTACGTGGAACAATAAGACCTGGTCGCAGTTCGTTACGTTGCATGTCGGTACGTACGTGGATCTCTTCATGTAACTCAACAATTTTTTTGTAATTCTATCTAACTACTACAAATAACTAAATCAATAATTTTTAATTTAATTCCAATGATGCTATGCATATATTTATAGATAAACACTTGAATTAGGACAACCTCCGTTAGTTGAATAATTAATTTGATAATCGTAATATTTTAAATTTAATTTTTTGTGCGAATTACTTATCCGCCATCTTAACCCTAAGCTGGTTTATAGATAAACAATTGAATTAATATTTAACACTCTACTATTATGTATAGTATAATTTCAAGATTTTTTCCTTAATTGCTTTTTTTTTAAAAAAATAAAATTTGTATGCCTTTTTTTTTTTTTAATGGAAAGAGTGAGTCTTTTTGAAAGTTTCAATTGAGTTTTAAAAAATAAGTGATACGTTACAAGAATATTATATTATATTTTATATAAAATGGTATCAAAATAAAATGTATTGAAATTATCTATAATATTATATATTTTAGTTACTTTAGGAGCTAGTTTAGGAGTAGCTATGATTATAATATCATCTATTTTTTATCATTGAAATAAATGGACGAAAATTTTCAATCACCTTTAATGATGGTCAGTTCCAAAAATTAATAACCCTACTAAAAATCTAATTTTTGTCTAATTTAGTGGTAAGAATTTTTTAATCACTTTTGTGAAAATTTTGATTTTTTAACTTTTTCATATATAGCTAGTAAAGAAAGAAAGAAGGGGAAAAGAGATCAGGATTTTAAAAAATAAATATATAAAAGAAAGAAGAAAAAAAAATTTAAAAAGAAGAGGAAGAAGACAAAAATTTTGATTCTCAAAAAAAAAAAAAAAGACAAAAATTTTGGTTTCTTTGATGGTAAAGTTTGGTAGAAATATCTTTGTCAGAAACAACTTTGTAATAGTTGCTAGAAAATGTTCAACTATAGTTTTTCTTATCAATGGAGGGTAGGTAAATTGCAAGCAATTGTTATTATTTGGTTGGTTCAATCATTTAAATTTTCGGATGACCATTTTTCATGGTCATAAATATCGGCAATACTTTTTTTTTTTTTTTTAGGCTATGTTTGGAAACCTAGCTGAAAATGTAGGTGAAAGCTGAAAAGGAGCTGAAAGCTGAAAAGCTATAAGTTAGGAGCTGAAACTGGTGAGCTGTTAAGCTAGCTGTTATGTTTAAAAGTGTTTGGTAAAATTAGCTTTTTGATAAGCTGATAAATGTAAAAAGACTAAAAAGGCATCTTCATAAAATTTAAATTTGTTTGTTTACATATTAAAATTTAACGTTTGAAAATAAAACTATTAGTAAATCATGATCTAACATCCCATAATGAAGTAGCAATATTGTTGCGAATCTCCTTCATCTCAGCAGAGGTCTGACTTAAACTTTCGTTGATGGAGGTATTACTACTTGAATCTTGAAGTTCATCGGGCGGTATGTAATCTGAATGCTGCTCAAGCACATTAAACATTATGTCATCTTGTGAATTCTTCCGAATATAATTATGTAAGGCAAATGTGGCCATAATAACAAAAGGAAACAATGGTGTTGAATACTTGAAAACCATTTCATCATATCTGTTATATATATATATATTATATCAAAAATAAACACTGCAGATTACATTGATAAAACTTGGGTAGAATCCTACAGATTACAAACACTGCAGAAACTTACTTTAATTCTTCAAATTACATTATATCAAAAACACTGCAGATTTCATTAATATATATATATATATATATATATATATATATATATATATATATATATATATATATATATATATATATATATATTATATCAAAAAACACTGCAGATTACATTAATATATAAATAAATAAATAAATAAAATGAAGGAATACATGAAATATATATCATATACACGCAAACCAACCATTTAAAATCTTAATTCACAATAGGATTGCCGGTTAATGTCAAACAGAAACAAGGCAAAACATTTAACAAACCAAACAGAGGAATAAATGGTAATACATGAGTGTCATTCCAATGCATGCCAAACCAGGTTGAGATTATACAATGACATTTACACAATCACTTTTCGGAGATTTTATGGCAACATATCAATTTACACAATCACTTTTCGGAGATTTTATGGCAACATATCAAGATCTGCTTGTCCAATAGGAGTACAACGCATATTGGATTTCATTTGTTAATTTTTTTGTACAATATAACCAAATAATGCAAAGTAATACAAGTAATACAATGAAATATATATCATATACATGCTTACGGATATACGAGATGCAATAGAAAAAAAGAATATTCAAGTAATACAACAAAATAAATAAATATATACATACCTACAGACCGGTGATATTGTGATTGGCCGGTTGCAGACTGCGGAGCGAGGTGGCTGATGGGCGATGCTTCTGCGGAGAGTGAATGAAGATGAAGCGATTAGCGTGAAAATTGCGAATAAACAAGAATAGAAAAGGGTTTTAATTGGGAAGGGTAAATGATGTCATTTCTTTAAAATAATAAGGCTAAAGATGGAAAAAAAGTTAGGAAGCTACTGGCTTATTTTGAAACGCTACCTTAAGTAGCGTTCAAAAATAAGCTCCTATTTTAAGCTACTAGCTTATTTTAGGAACATTACCAAACAGAGCTTATAGCTTATTAGTAGCTTAAAATAAGCTATAAGCTCCTAAATAAGCTCTGCCAAACAGAGCCTTAAACTCTCAAAGTTGTTGGAAACTAAATTTTCAACTAATATCTTGTGGTAAGAAAACTCTAGCTTTTTAGCAATAAGTTTTTGACATAGTAGGTGTGGCAAGATTATTATTAAAAAAAAAAGTGTAAGTGCCGCAAGATTATTATTATTTTTTTAAATGACATATTTTAAGTCATAACTAAACTTTTAGTTTTATTTTATAAATAAATAAGAGTTGAAAATAAATAATAATAATAATAAAACCCGAGCAAGAGGGAAATTTTCCTTTTCCCTGCCCTAATTTAAGAAAATTTTCACCATTATTTCCGAATTTAAGTCTATTTAAATATTCCCTTAGCTTGTGAGCTTGAGACATTGATCCATGACGACCGGAGGGCGTCCACTTGTTGTAGGAGCGTCCCCGCCTGGGGAGTGTGCTAATTTGTTTATTTTTTGGGTAGCCCCCTCCGTTTCTTGATCAAAAAAAAAAAAACTTAATGACAAAATTTAATTTTTGAATAACAATAAATATTACTACCTCCGTCCTATTTTATGTGTCAGTTAACGAGACTTGACTGAAGTTATTTTTAATTCAATTTTTCATAATATTAAGTTTAGTATTAGTATACAAAATTTATATATTTAGAAACTACACTAAAAGTACTATTAAACAAAAAATAATCAAATTTAAAAATGAGTAAAAAATACTTAAGAAAAATAAACAAAGAAGAAAGAGTTGGTAAACACAAACAATGAATAGTAAGTAAGGCAGATAAAATGAGACAGAAGGACTACTTCGTAAAAACATAGCATTTATTATAAACTATATATTAATGATCAAATGAGAACCCTCCTCCTGTGAAAACCTGCGAACCAACATGAATATACACAATCGTCTACATAAATGCACACAAATTATTTCAGGAAAGATATTGTGTGCATTATACACACATAATGGGGGTGGGGGATACACACTTGTATTCTTCATTTAATCTTCGAAGAGTATGTATATATGTGTTTACGCGTTGAAATGAATAAATTCGGTTCCAACTTTCAACATTCTACTTGCAAATAATCACAAATAATGCATTAACATACATGTCCCTTTCCATTTTATGATCCCCGCGCGTCCCTTACTCACACAACTTGCATGTCCATATGCATTCCATCTCTATATTTTATATGAAAAAATACAATACAGTAGTTACAACTTGATCATTAAATTTTGTATATGTCAAAGTTAAAGGGTTTTATTTACAACTTATTCAATAATTAAATTATTAAGGCGACGTTGTGTTGGTGACTTTCGCAGCTTACTAAGAGATTTGATACACATTATTTTGACGCAAATTATATTGTGGACCATGGTCCACAATGCATTGGACCATGATCATGACTGATACTACAGTTGTGTTGAACGGATAGTGCAATTGTGTTGAAAAGATACTGCAGTTGTTTTGAAAGAAAACTGCAGTTCGCGGAACAGAGACCGTTCATCCGTTCAACACAACTACAGTATCCTTTCAACACAACTGCAGTATCCATTCAACACAGCTGCAGTATCAGTTTAACACAACTACAGTTCCAAACGGATGACACGTCCTTTGTTCCGCGCAACTGCAGTTCCCTTTCAACACAACTACAGTATCTGTTCAACACTAATGCAGTATCAGTTCAACACAACTGCAGTATTAACCATGATCCATGGTCCAAAATGCATTGTGGACCATGGTCCACGGTATAATGACTGTTATTTTGAAGTATTTCCCATATAATCGGTTCTTTTTCTCAAATTTTACTCTTAGCAACCCCTATGTTCGAAGCAAGATGTTGTCTAATTAGACCGCGAATTACAAATGTCTGGAAAAGCTCTATTGCTATTTCGCGAGGCAAGCCACATCGGTCCAAGAAGAAGCCAGCTTCTCCACCATTCTTTAATTTCTTCAAATTTAATTAATTAATTTAAAATTTTATTTCAAAAAAATTAATTAATTTAATTTTACTTTTTGAAATTAAAGTACATTAATTCTGGTTCTTCAATGTCGGCTTTATTAGTTTAACTACAAAGATACGGAGGCTGATCTGAGAAAACAAACATATGAGAGCAAAACATGCACTAATGATTGGATTTTGTGTCAATATTAGTTACTTACTTTCCTTGCAGGGGAATGAATGTTGATTCTTTNTTAAGTAGCGTTCAAAAATAAGCTCCTATTTTAAGCTACTAGCTTATTTTAGGAACATTACCAAACAGAGCTTATAGCTTATTAGTAGCTTAAAATAAGCTATAAGCTCCTAAATAAGCTCTGCCAAACAGAGCCTTAAACTCTCAAAGTTGTTGGAAACTAAATTTTCAACTAATATCTTGTGGTAAGAAAACTCTAGCTTTTTAGCAATAAGTTTTTGACATAGTAGGTGTGGCAAGATTATTATTAAAAAAAAAAGTGTAAGTGCCGCAAGATTATTATTATTTTTTTAAATGACATATTTTAAGTCATAACTAAACTTTTAGTTTTATTTTATAAATAAATAAGAGTTGAAAATAAATAATAATAATAATAAAACCCGAGCAAGAGGGAAATTTTCCTTTTCCCTGCCCTAATTTAAGAAAATTTTCACCATTATTTCCGAATTTAAGTCTATTTAAATATTCCCTTAGCTTGTGAGCTTGAGACATTGATCCATGACGACCGGAGGGCGTCCACTTGTTGTAGGAGCGTCCCCGCCTGGGGAGTGTGCTAATTTGTTTATTTTTTGGGTAGCCCCCTCCGTTTCTTGATCAAAAAAAAAAAAACTTAATGACAAAATTTAATTTTTGAATAACAATAAATATTACTACCTCCGTCCTATTTTATGTGTCAGTTAACGAGACTTGACTGAAGTTATTTTTAATTCAATTTTTCATAATATTAAGTTTAGTATTAGTATACAAAATTTATATATTTAGAAACTACACTAAAAGTACTATTAAACAAAAAATAATCAAATTTAAAAATGAGTAAAAAATACTTAAGAAAAATAAACAAAGAAGAAAGAGTTGGTAAACACAAACAATGAATAGTAAGTAAGGCAGATAAAATGAGACAGAAGGACTACTTCGTAAAAACATAGCATTTATTATAAACTATATATTAATGATCAAATGAGAACCCTCCTCCTGTGAAAACCTGCGAACCAACATGAATATACACAATCGTCTACATAAATGCACACAAATTATTTCAGGAAAGATATTGTGTGCATTATACACACATAATGGGGGTGGGGGATACACACTTGTATTCTTCATTTAATCTTCGAAGAGTATGTATATATGTGTTTACGCGTTGAAATGAATAAATTCGGTTCCAACTTTCAACATTCTACTTGCAAATAATCACAAATAATGCATTAACATACATGTCCCTTTCCATTTTATGATCCCCGCGCGTCCCTTACTCACACAACTTGCATGTCCATATGCATTCCATCTCTATATTTTATATGAAAAAATACAATACAGTAGTTACAACTTGATCATTAAATTTTGTATATGTCAAAGTTAAAGGGTTTTATTTACAACTTATTCAATAATTAAATTATTAAGGCGACGTTGTGTTGGTGACTTTCGCAGCTTACTAAGAGATTTGATACACATTATTTTGACGCAAATTATATTGTGGACCATGGTCCACAATGCATTGGACCATGATCATGACTGATACTACAGTTGTGTTGAACGGATAGTGCAATTGTGTTGAAAAGATACTGCAGTTGTTTTGAAAGAAAACTGCAGTTCGCGGAACAGAGACCGTTCATCCGTTCAACACAACTACAGTATCCTTTCAACACAACTGCAGTATCCATTCAACACAGCTGCAGTATCAGTTTAACACAACTACAGTTCCAAACGGATGACACGTCCTTTGTTCCGCGCAACTGCAGTTCCCTTTCAACACAACTACAGTATCTGTTCAACACTAATGCAGTATCAGTTCAACACAACTGCAGTATTAACCATGATCCATGGTCCAAAATGCATTGTGGACCATGGTCCACGGTATAATGACTGTTATTTTGAAGTATTTCCCATATAATCGGTTCTTTTTCTCAAATTTTACTCTTAGCAACCCCTATGTTCGAAGCAAGATGTTGTCTAATTAGACCGCGAATTACAAATGTCTGGAAAAGCTCTATTGCTATTTCGCGAGGCAAGCCACATCGGTCCAAGAAGAAGCCAGCTTCTCCACCATTCTTTAATTTCTTCAAATTTAATTAATTAATTTAAAATTTTATTTCAAAAAAATTAATTAATTTAATTTTACTTTTTGAAATTAAAGTACATTAATTCTGGTTCTTCAATGTCGGCTTTATTAGTTTAACTACAAAGATACGGAGGCTGATCTGAGAAAACAAACATATGAGAGCAAAACATGCACTAATGATTGGATTTTGTGTCAATATTAGTTACTTACTTTCCTTGCAGGGGAATGAATGTTGATTCTTTTGGGTCATTCCAGAATTATAAATTTTTTTAAATAAAATTTCTTTTACGATATAGATGATACTAGTACTGAAATAGTACATGAAATAATCAAATGTACGTGTGTGTGTATATATATATATATAGTAGACTTTGACATAAAATATATTAAAGACCATTTCAATTGAAATAAAATTGAACCAAATAATTTTAGAGAAAATAACAATTTTTTTTAATATTAAAAAAATAAAAATCAATATTATTAGTATGTCTGGAGTCTGAAGATAAGGAGTCTGATCAAGTGATCAGTGACCAATTGACCATTGAGGGTTCTCTTCATTGAATAGCATAATTAGTACTAGGGACCACTACATCTACAAATCTACTACTCCGTATATATATGATGAATCATGCTCATAATATATTAAATATATATAATATATAATGATTTGTGAGGTAGGTTTTTCTTTTCTAAAATTTATATCAAAATAGCATATATGCACGGTGCGTTTATGTAAGACTATCTCACGGAATTTGTGAAACGAGTCATCAAGTTGGGTCAATATGAAAATGTGATATTTATGTTGAAAAATATAATACTAAACATAAATAAACTGTTTGTTATTTACAAAGAAAAATGTAATACTTTTGATGAAAAAAATATAATATTTTGGGGTTGGATAATTACTTATGAGAAAAAAATAGTGTAATACTAATCAGTGATAAATTGATTGATTGTTACTTATGAGAGAAAATGTAATACTTATGAAAAAAAATGTGATACTCTTGATGAAAAATGTAATACTTTTAAATAAAAATGTAATATTATTATGCATTGAAAAGCTACTTATGAAGAAAATTGTAAAACTTATGATGAAAAGTGTAATATTTATGAAAAATCTGACATGTCTCATAGAAGATGATCCGTGAAGTAGTCTATGTTTTAAATTTTCTCAATCATTTTCAATCTAAATAATCAATGTCCCACCGCAGGAGTTTAATCCTGTGATCACCCATTTAGCCATCAATGAAAATATTATTATTATTATTATTATTATTATTATTATTATTATTATTATTATTGTTGTTGTTGTTGTTGTTGTTGTTGTTGTTGTTGTTGTTGTTATTGAAAAATAATTGTGAATGGGACAGAGGATATATACGAAAGTAAATATTGGTACTGAAAGTAAAGAAATTAATTGAAGGTGTTGAGGCATGCAACTGGCCGGGCAAGGCATACCCTACAGCTACGTACTCCAAATTTATTGGGCATAAATATGCCAATTCAACAGTCAATAAAAGTATGTCCCCAATTCTTATTATTATTAGTCAAAAAAAGCCAATGAGATATAAGTATCTGAATTTATGGTGCAGTAAGATGGGGTCCTGACACCCAACTTCACAATATGTTATATTCTCTTTTGAAATATCTAGTATTGCGTGAATAAAGCATGAAATAAATTATTAAAAAGATAATTAAAAAATTAATGTATTATGAAGAAAAAAGAAATATAAAATTTGAAAAAAATTATAAGAGTATAAGAAAGTAAATACAATATACGTCAAGACTTTGTGGTTTAGTGGCACTCGATTGCACTCATATATGGAAGGGGTTGGTATGAGCCTTAGTGGAAGCGATATTGATTCTTGTGAAATTAACACATTTTTTTAATTCATGCTAAATATTTAGCACCATTAGAGCAACAACATCAGTTTTGGTGTTTTAATTTAATGTGTATGTGTTTTATGTTACTGTGAATTGTCTTGTGTTATTGAATTATGTACTTTAAGATTATGAATTTTGTATCTGAAACAAATTAGAAATTGCGTCTTATGTTATAAAATTGTGTCTTGTGTTGTGAAATTTTGTGACTATGAACACAAATTATGTACCTGCTAGCTAAATAAGATTTGAAAAATAAGTAAATATATAACATGTGTATATGTCTTGTGTTGTGATTTTTTGTCGTGTTATGAAATTTTATACCTTGCGAGTATGATTTATGTACCTCGCCATCGATTCATGATCCATAATGCTATGTGAACCCTTGGCTATGACATAAATTGTTGAATTAAAGATGTTTCTTGCACGAGCTTAACTCACTGGTTCAGTAAGTTATTTGTGGCAAGAATAAAAGATCTCTTTACAGGGTGCATTTTTTATTTTGCTGAAAAATTAATGTCGGTGATTCGGAGAGGCAACAATTTCTAATGTCTTTCACCTTTTTTTTTTTTCAATTATTTTAGTATCGAGTAATGTATTACGGGGATTATTTTATTTTAATTTTCAGATTAGTTATCCTTTTTTCCAATTGGCAAATTAATTAACTGCTTTATTTTATATTTCATATAAGGACTACAACGTTTTTCATTATTATTTAAGTTTACAAAGTTAATTATTTAATCATAAACTACCTACTTTAATTTGTCGGTCTGCTGGTATGCATGTGTGGTTAGTAACTTAATAATGATCATAAATACTTGAGAAATAAATTTGATTTATAATAATAAAATTAATTTTTTTGAGAAATAAAATTAATTTTTAAAAAGTGATTTTTTGGGGGTACAAAATTGAGACTTGAGAGAACTAAATATCTGATTACATTAACTAATGTTAATAAAGAAGAGTTTTCAAAAAAGAAAACGTTAATAAAGAAGAATATAATTCTGACTAGATTACCAACCTTATCCACAAAAGGCGAAATTCTTTGCTTTGAGAGTCCGAGGTTCCCACACCCTGCATCAACGTGATTATGATTGGATAAATCGCGGTGACTTAGCGGTCTATTAGATGGGAAGATCAGTGATTGGTGTTCACAAGGAGTCACTCCCACAAGAAAATTAAATTCTCACACTATATATGACTGTCAAGACTCAATAATGCATCGGATCTTGTTAGGCGGGCGATCAATAACTTACATGTCAAGTATAGTTGTCTTGAGCAGATGGGCGGACAATATTTTGTCACAAGTCATTATTATCTTGTGGCAAAAAGGTGGAATCGTCCATCCCGACTTGACAAGATTGTGGATGAGTAAATCATGATGACTCAACTGATTAACAAATACTAGAATTTTGTTCACTGTTCACAAGAAGCTCCCATCATTTTGAAAGTTACTCTCATACTGTCGTTAGTGAGACTTGATCACTCATCTCTTATGACTAATTAAACTGCTGATGCAAACCGGGTCATTATTACCTTGTTAGGCAGCTAGGGGAGTGATCAATAACTTCCATGACAAGTTGTCTTGGGCGGGCAATATCTTGCCACAAGTCATTAATCTAGCTTCTACATTAATTTTAAATCTCATATTTTGTTATATATGCTGAAGTTCACAATTACCGTGTCAATACTTCTAGAAGCCATCGTCAAATGAGATTGCAATTTGCAACGAATGAATATGTGATTTTTTTATTACTAGTTGTGACGGGTTGGGTATAATAGCTCTGCTTGTAGGCTTCGGCCCGTTCCAACGACTTACAATTTATTTTTAATTTTAATATATTGAATATTTATTTATTTTTAGTAATATTTATTTTCTGAAAATTTATTTTTTATATATTGAATGTTCATTTTTAGATATACTATCAAAAAATAAATTTTAATAAATTAAAAATAAATATTTATTTGTGGTCCATATTATAACAATATGAACCATGATAAATAGTATATTTTGCCTTTTTTTAAGAAGCAAAAATACACATGATTTTAGGGATTTACTTTCCTAATTCACCAAATACCTTATTTAGTTTGATCTATATATAAATAACATGGAAAAGGACTTTTAAAGGGTTTGGAACGTAACTCTTTTTACTTAAAGTAATTAATATACAAGTTTTCATAATTTCCTTGGTAATTTGCTTAACTGTTTCTGAATTGTGTTGGCCAGTCATCATCAAATGCACAAGTTGTAAAACCAACAAGTTGTTATATATTGTCATCATCTAACTATATGAAAATGTTATTTAATTTGTATCAAAATTTCAGTCACGTTTAATATAACCTATGATAAATTATTGCAAATCTTCTTATTTATATATGAATTAGTTAACTTATCATGAATTAATCAGCCAAATGATTACAAATTATTCAAATGAAATTATTCTTTTAGGTATTTTATACTAAGTAATTCATTTGTTATACCTTTGCGAACGATTCTCTTGCATTACCATCATTATACCACGGAGGTCCACTTTATAAGGTGAACCGCTGATATAAGATTCATTTTTAATATATTGAATGTTAATGTTTTGTATCTGAAAGTTCATTATTTAATATAACAAATTAATGAACCTTCAGTAAACAAAAAATAAATTTTCTATTGGGTGTCGGCCGGGTTGGGCGAGTTCAGCCCCTGCCCAATTCGAAACGTGGCGATGTGGCTTACCAAGTTACCATGGAGGGATCAGATGTGATTAAATAATTAATATCCACCTATAAGACAATATAGTCAAAGAACACTGTGATTAAGCATAGTGCAACGCTGAAATCCATCCCTTTCAGTATACTAAAAAATGAATATTTATCCGTGGTATATACATATAGTATAATTTGCCCTTGCCGTATGGATTGGTCATAAGTTAGAAATCCCTGCAGGATACAACTCATATTCTTAATTATATAGAATTCCATAATTACAAAATTGCTCCCATTGGTTTTCAGGTTTGATCCATTCTTGCAATATAATCAAAGAATTGAAACAAGTTGAAGAAAAGGGTCTATCCAGAAATGTTAATTAATTTCCCATTGTTGGGTAAGCTCGCTATACGCTAATTAAGGATGTATTGAAATTTTGATTTCATGTTTATTTGTTGCGAAGTAGAAAATTAAACTAACAACATTTAATAATAATTCTACGTTACAAACACGAAAACCTTAAGGAGACAAATTAAAGCTCAGATGTCAACTTCACTTATTTACTTTGTGATTAATGTTCAACCATAACATCAAATAATTAAGAATACATATTTTTTTAAAAGAGTGCGTTGTAGCTAACATCTCGTGCATGGTCCATGCTGTATTCTTACTTTATCTGTGTACGCCGGCATGCAAGACCAAGAAAATAAAAAATAAAAATTACGAAGTGTAAAAAATAAGGCTACTTTTTAGTTTTGATATTTCGAGTGTTTATTTAAAAAAAATAATTAAAAAAGAGTTTAAATTTAAAAGTAACACATTTTTAACAAAAAAATATCTTATTGGCCTTTTTGGTAAATAATTAGCCTATCAGCTAATTTTGTCCTACTTGACCATTATTAATTGTTTGATTTGGTTAAAAAATCAATATAAGTGTTTGGTTAATAAGTTTTTGTAACTCCAAAATACTAAATTTCAAAAGGCTACTCAAAGCAACTTTTTTAATTAGTTTTTTGAGAAAAGAAATTATACCAAACATCTATCAACTAACAGCTAATCTACCAAAGACTTTTATATAACCAGCTAATATTATAAATTAATTATACATTCTAACCCATTCAGCTAACAGTCATTTACCAAACATGCACAAATTAATTTAATTGAGTTTTAAATTCAAAATCAGAGCGCACAAATTAAGAGATCCCAACTATACTTAACTCAAAAAACAAGAGTTCCTGATAAATTTTACTTCCTGATATGGATGACACTGATAAATTACTTTTTTCATGTGTGTCCCAATACAAATGTCTACACACACCAAAATTTTGTGTGTGTGAGTAAAAGTTGGGAGCAGAAAATTAGAGCACACATAATATTTTCCAAAAAAACAATTATGGAAATACATTTATGTGGTATTAGATCCCCAAGTACATGAAAGGCCTCTAGCCCCCTTGTCACCTTCGTACAAAATATGATTAAGACCCATGATCCATGAACCTAACCTCATTGACATCAACAGCAATAATGATAGATTGTTTGTATATCTTGAATTTTTGTCAAGTTTATGAATGAATAATAAGGAAAAAGGAAAAAAGTATAACAGTTGGTGACCGCCCTAATACGCTCAACGGGTGTATGAAAGACTTGCATTTCCTGGACATGAAAATTAGGCTCACACATAATTTAATTTTTAGCAGTAAAAGTCAATCCATAGTGACTTAAGTTTTGGCATATTGATTAACAAGTTTTAACCCACAATATTTGATAATATGTAGTACTTTTTAAAGATTTCAATTTTCAACCTAACGTACGGCAACGCATGCAAAACATCATAAATTGTGTTAAGTTTTTTGAAATCAATATTAGAAAAGAATAATTTTCTACCAACTTAGATTAATAGCTCCATAATCCATATAACCTAACTTACAGGTCAAGGGTTCGATCCTTAGCATTGAGTGTATATGGAACAGTCTGAAATCTTCAAGTCAACTGTCCTATCAAAAGAGGTGTCTATAATCACTGTTCAACGGTGGAAACCTAGTACACCCAAAAAGAAGAAGAAGAAGAAAAAAGGCTAAAAGTAATAATATAACATTAATCTCACTAAGTATAGTAACAGATAACAATAAAATATTACATTCATATTTCCCTCACGATTAGGTTATTCATACTTTTGAACTTGCTACTTCAATCAATTTGCTTTCCTATAACTATTTGATTAGATCAAGGATGGAGCTACACTATATTGAGATTGACACCACTCACATTTTTTTTTTGTTATTTATGTGTGTGTATATATGAAAGGATTCATGTGAGAACAAATTCACAAGTAAATTGATTTAATTCATCATTAATTTGGGTATATCAACGGTACAGTTAAGGATTCTTAGAAAAAAAATAGACGGGATCAGTTTTATAATTAAATATTTCAAATTTAAAAGTTTACAAATTATAAAATTGACCCCATGATTTTTACTAACACCCTCCACCATTGATGAAACTTGATGGATGATTGTGACTAATTAGTCCTCACTTTTTATTATAAGAAGATCATGTTCTCATTTACTCGTGCACATACACATACAAAAATATAATTATCTAAATAGAAAAATAGATGTTTATTTATAAATTATTAAAATTGTTTTGAGAATATAAGAATAGAGTCCATGGCAGTTACAAATATTGAGAGAATGTTGTGAAGAATATATTGTACAATCGACTGAGAGATAATTATTTGATGAATGATACCTCAATTATTTTTTTTATTGAAAATAAAATATATAGCCACCAATAAATAATATTTGACCAGAATTTAAAGATAATCCATCCATCCTAATCAATGTCTAACATCAATTCTTGGAATTCTCCATCAAAGCTCCAAAACAAATGTAATCCCATGAAAGATTGGTGTTTAATTTGATCTGATCTGGATATACTCGCTATTAACTTCAAGCTTATCGAATGTAATATGCTAAACCACAACTTCATTTACCTACTTAGCACGTCACTTCATCTACACACTAATCTTGGATATGCTTAATAATACATAATTTAAATCTATTTGTAATCTTAGAAAAATATACGGTCGCACCCACGCATGTTTTTTTTTCATTATTAGTGTTATATTTCCATACTTGGTGTGTCAAGTATCTTTTATTTACGGAAAAATCTGTCGTCGCTATCTGAATGTGCGCACTAGATGAAACTCGCCTTATAATCCTAACCGATAAAGGACCACAATGAGGTAAACCAAGCTCAACTGTTCATAAATGACCGACTTATCAAACCAAGAATGTAAATAGAAACCTATCACCTTAAATTTATCGAAGTCATACTAAATTTATTCAAAATTTAAAATTTTTTATTTTATCATGCCAAATATCTTTAAAGTTGAATTTATTTTTCAATTGACATCTCTAAACGTCCTTTGTACCTAATATTAGATTTATTTTTCAAGCAACATGGTGACTTTCTATCCCACTATATAACTAATGGATGAAGGTGGACCTTTTATGTTTTTTGTTGTTATTTTTTTTATATTATTATTAACTTATTTTATTTTATTTTTTTGAAAATGATTAATTACTTTTTTGGTTTTACATTTTGTATCGCCAACTCGACTTTGCTCTAGTCTATGACATTGAGCTTTTTTTCTTTCTTTGTTTTTAAACGTTCAATGTATTAAAAAAACAAACACAAACTAAATCGTATGAACTATAAAAGAGTCACCCTGACAATATCTTCAAAGAGCATGAACTTTTACTCCGATAGATAATAAAAAAAATCAATATCTCAAATATTGAATCTCATGCAAGTTGAGGTCATCCCATCTACCCACATTAACTTCTAGGAATATGTTACATATAGTACAAATTCAATATCTCCTCATCAACTCAGAGGGGGTGTTTGGCAATTAATGATTATTTGATTGTATTAATTATTAGAGAAAATGGTCAAATATGTCTTTGAACTTTATTCAAGAAGCAATTAGTCCTTTAAACTTTTAAATGTTACAATAAAGTCTTTAAACATATTATTGTATAGCATTGAGGCCTAGAAACTGGTTGGTGACCTGTAGTTACAGGTCACTAGGATTTCGACAGGCCTCCGACCATATTCCGACCAAAAACAGGGACGAAACGGTCATCGGTCGGTTATTTACCTTCTCCGGCCGGTATCAGGTGGTAAATCACCTGATTTAAAGTTAATTAATAAAAAGCACCTAAATGAGAACCCAAAAGCAAAAAAAAAAAAAAAAAAAAAAAAAAAAAAAAAAGATTAGATAGTGGTAACCTTGATCTTCCAAGTCACCATCTCAACTACTCCCCTTTATCCATCATAAATATTTGTTCAATTTTGGATAGATAAGAAGAAAATATAAGAAAGTAAAAAGATAAAGATTTACAAGTGAGGCAGCCAGCCAGACAGACGTCTCCGATCTTTTTGTTATTTCTTTATGGTCTCCATGCTTCTTCTTTTTTTCTTTAATTTATTTAATGAAATATCATTTTTAAGATTCTATTTCCATTTCATTATGCCCTTATATATATACACACACGTGACAGTCAAATGGATCAAATATGTGAGCAACATATCAGGGGATTATTTGGGGCTTTGGGGCCATAAGGAGTGGGCTTGCAATTTCAACGAGGCTGGGGAAACTAAATAGTAAATACACCCAGACCCGAAGATGTTGAGGAAGACCAATGCTTCATAATTTAGTTATTGGTGTGTGACTGTGTGTGTGTGTGTATATATATATATATATATATATATATATATAAGTCCAATTAGAAAGCATGAGACTTTGTGAGTTCGAGTCTCAGTGGAGATAATATTGACTCTTTGTACCTAAAAAAAAAAATTTAAGAACCGTTATAATTACAATTAAAGCGTATTCTCAGCTATAAAACTATTATAATTATGATTTAACTTTTTAAAAAATTGATAATTTAATATTAAAAAGTATAAAATATTATAACCATTTTAATTTTTAGCCTTGGTTCATATAAAATTCAGTTCAACTTGAATTAATTTATAATTTTATAACAAAAATCAAATTATTCTCTCAAAAAATACTAATTATATAAACAGTCAATGAATAATAACATAATTTCTTTTTTGTTTTTGGAAGACAAAAAAAACCCGCAACTACTACTGAAAGTATACACTGAGTAATAAGTTTAATAATGTAATTTCTATGTTATAAAATGTTTAATAATGTAATTTCCACTGATATATTTCAGGATTATTCTCAACCTCTAAGTCATTTGTTCATTTATTCCTGTAAATAATGATCTCCAAATAAGGCGCAATACAGAGATAATAAAAACTCAACAATGACATGTAAATAATATTAATGACAGCAATATACAAAAGCTCCAAGTAACAGAAAATCATTTCCTCCTACAAAGGGAGAAGGGGAGAACAGAAAAAAAATGAGTTATGCGGGCTAAAATCAGGAATGACCATAGTAAGTGAGAGAGACTTGATGCCTGCCAGTGCCTGGTGTGTCCAGAGATTCCGAACAGTCGGTTCATACAAAATCGTACAACAGTAAGTCCATCCAAATTCACATCTCAATCTGTAAGAAACACACAATCAACAGATGGAATAACACTTTACAAGCAAATAGGAAAAGTAAGTTAAACCACATGTTGTAAAGTTAATCCACGGAAAGCACAAAATTCGAATGATGATATGTCAATTTGTGATCAGGGGCAAGGAATTTACCGTATGAGGTAACTTAAGCCTTATACTCGCGAACTCGCATCCATTTTGTAGATGACCACTTGTTCCCTTTAATGACAGGGCAACCACCTACAGCAAAACTCAGACAATTAGATATCGGTCTCCTTAATCAAATCCCATGCCTCTGAACTTGGCATAGTGATTCATGCAAATGTGAGACTAGTGTCAATGTAGATAAAATAAATCAGCAGTGGAATTACAAGAGTACAAGACATATCAACTATAATAGGGATCTGCTCTGAATGGACAAGTACAAACCATGTAAACTGGATGGGTCTAGAGATCCATCAGGTTTCATGCTCCAGAAAAGCAATGCATCACCCATCTTTGGTTTTACTGAGAGTCCACCTTTTCCACATTCAGATAGTTCATTCCACCAAGGAACAGCAGTAATATTTCCTTTGGCAGAAGGGAATACTGTTTCTCCCCCTTCTTCAACATCTGAACTGCAGCATGGTAAAGCAAATAGGTTAGAGGATCCAATGCTAAGAGGAAAAACACCAAACATGAATAACAAGTCACTTACAGGTACATGAGAATTGTAGCAATACGTTGACCACCATTCTTAGTGTTGTAATCATCAAGAAAGTAATCATAGTGAGGTTCATACTTCTGGCCCACTTCATAATGGAGAATTTGAAGGCCTTCACCATGTTCTGCAAACATGCATGTGTTTAATGCAAAGAATTATGATTTTTTTTTTTGGGGGTGGGGGATCAACTTAGTACTCAAATTTTTAGAGAAGTGTGATTTTTAAAAAAAATAGGGACTGTATTAGGTAATCAAAGGCAACTTTGCTTAAGGATAAGATCCATGGTGCCATGTTGGCACAGATAAATGTGGATCAAAGGCCTTGTCTCTCTACCCAGCTGTGCCTTAAAGCATAACCATTGAATTGAAGTGGTGAGTTTGAAAAAGGGAAGCAGGTGAAGGCAAGATTCAAGAATGTGGTGAGAATTATTACTAACAGCCACCCACTCACGCAATAATATCATTAAGTTACTCCCAGCATCAGATTTTTGCGCTAGCAAATTAACTTTTGCACATCACATGGATACACCAGTAAGCTTCAAAGAATATTAGTGGTTCACGAAAACATACATTACTGAAGTAGAATTAGTTGCAAATTTTTGCTGAACTGCTTACCTACGGGTATGAAGGTGAAATCTGCAATCCTTTTCTCAATATTCCTGATTATTTTATCACGTCCTCTAGGAAGAAATGTTCCTGAGCTTGTTCGTACCCTACAGGAAAGCACAAAGCCGTAACAAAGTCGGGTAAAATGAGACAAAGGAAGACATATGCCTAAATGCTACTAAACCATATTTGCATGCACACACATGTAGGGAGATGCTCACCTGCTATCTTTGCTCTTGCCAGTTTCACTATCAACAACAGTTGACTTTTGCATATGGGGTTTAGCAAGATTAATCAAATATTCACATTCGTCCTTGGACTAGCAAAGGAAAAATCAACGTGAATTTAGGTCAGTGACTTCCATGTATCAGCTGTCAGCCAGTGCATCAATCAACAGATCAAGCAATAGAAGTGATAGAGGAAACATAAAAACCAAGCACTATAAAAAAGATAATAAAGTTGAGTGATCCACAGATAGTTTAGAAACAAAATTTAGATGATTTGATAAGATCATCAAAAACAGATCCACCAAATTTATCTAACAAAGTGTTCAGGGAGATGATTTGAAGGTTTAGCACAATGAACAAGAAAAATAGCCGCGGGATTTAAGTGGAAACTTGAGATCCAGGAGAAAGCCCACTCAAGAAAGAGTGGAAGAGTTTATTGCTAGACATAGCTTTTACAAAACTTTGGATAAACTAATCTCAGATGACTAAACACATTGATTCTTCATCTTTTAAAACAACAGAACATTCTTCTCCTAACATAACATGTTGGTTTTATCATGTTATGTTGGAGGAAATGAATGCCATTATGTTTTGACACTGTAAAAGGTATTCTAGTAAGCTTAGAAGCCAAACATTCAATAGGAAAATTGTCTATCCATGAAAAACTTGCGAGACAAAAGAATTGACAAACAAAGCAACACAATCCCATATCCAGAGAATCGTTTTCAATTTGTTCAAAATCAATGGAGACCGATAATTAATTGCAGCAATATCAGAGAGCTAGCGGACAAAGGGGTGGAAACATCTATCCGGAATAACAAATAAACACATTAATCAGTAATTACTAATTATAAGGATACAATTGTAAGGAATGTACCAAGAAATTGTGATAAACAAAGGCTCGAGGCTCCCAGGAAATCACTTCAACCCAGCTATCTCCTTTTATACCATCACCTTCATCTTGCTCTTCTCTGCGACAAACAAATTCCCCGTCAGAAAAACCAGATCACTCCAGGATTTCGAGAAATCAATTTTTGACAAAATCAACACAAATGCAGTACCTCTCGAGTGTGTTGTGCGCGATTGTGCTGAGATCGTGAGCTTTCTGAGAGCCCCTGGAGCTGCTGGGCATCGAGAGAATCCCGAAAGCGAGGAGCATTAAAACGACCAAAGAGAGAATTACAAACACGGCGAAAGCGGTCGTCGCCGACGACGTCGTTTTCCGAGGGAGTCCTCGGCCGTATTTCCCCTTCGCCATTGTTACAGCGTAAGCTCTGTAGCTCCGATCAAAATCTAGGGATTGAATTCAAAGTCGTCGGAGAATTGGTTGCTAATTTATACTCAGTTTGTGAATACACAGGCGAAGATGCAAATGGAGCTTGTAGCAGAAGAAGAGTTAACTGCGTACGCAATTTTGGAATTTTCTATTGCAAATATGCAATGTTGACCTTTTACTTCCTGCTTTTTCTGAAACTACCCACAGATTAATACAAATTAATTATATATATTAAGGATAAATGATTTTTTTTTATTGTTCTAATAGTTCCGAGTATTACAAAATATGGGACTATCTTGTAATACAAAATACTATGGAGTATTAGTATCGGTACCGATAATACAAGATATAACTAAACTTAAGATATTTGATTGTAGTAAATCATATTGACATCACATAAAAATCTATTTAAAGATATGGACATAAAGTATTATATTGAAGTACTTAATTTGGAGGATCAGTGAGATCAGATTAGAATCTCTAAGATGATCACATTTTTGTTTGGAGAATACGGAGTGATCGATTCCAAGCAAAACAAGTTAACACTCAGCTTCTTACTGTACACATCATATGAACTCCATATCCATCTATATGCATGACGTCTAATAATCTCTCAGGAGGGTGCTCATGCAGCACAGTGTTGCGATCTCGGGACAACATAGACTTTATGAGAGTGTCCGCAAACTCATTTTAAGATGATCACATTAAAATTAAAATAGTTAAATTGCTCTAATCGTATTGTTCCCACCAAATTGTTTTAATTATATTTTATTTAAATGACTTTAAAAAAATAATTGAGTGGAATAATATGATGCAAATATTATGTAAACCTTGAGCTCATTGTAGGTTAATAATTAGCATATTTTCATATAAATATTGTGTTTTACCAATGATTTGTGAACATGGCATATGCACGAGGTGTGCAACAAGAGTTACATTGACTTTGTGACATTTCTTGCCATTTTCCGTGCCACATGGCCTACAAGTGCACAAGACTATAGTTCATGTTCATATGTGAAAGTAGCCAAAATTTAATTATACTTGGGTGGCACATTTGTCACTAATATATAAAATGCTTCATGTTGGTCTAATTAATTTTGTTCGCTTATTTTTTAAAAATATTTTTTTATTATTTTAATCGTTCTTTAAAATGTAATTTTTAAATATATAATTTTTTATAACAAATAATAAACTAAAAATTACGAAAATTTAATGTCAAATTAACCGAGCCAAACATATATAAAATGAGAAAAATATAATACATTTTAATTAGTAACTATGTTATTTTTAAATTTATAATAAAATCAAACTGACGGTAATAATGTGTTACCGGTATGTATTTGAGTATTATTGAGTATTTGAATAGCGTTGAGTACAGTGTTTGAGTGCAGTGCTCAGTGTACAAATGAGTTCAGTATGTGTTTTGTTTAGTAAGAAGTGTCGTGTCTCTACTTTCCGTTGTAAGTCCTTTTATTCCCTTCAGTTCAGTAATGGAGCATTAAGGCTGCTGAACGTTGGTCATCAATGCTATCAATGCTGAAGAGCTGAACGTTGGTCATCAATGCTGTCAATGCTGAGAAGCTGAACGTTGGTCATCAATGCTGAGGAGTTGGACCGTTGCGCATTGATGCTGAGGAGTGAGGTGTCTTGGGTAGTTTAACCGGCAACTGTCTTGACACGGTCTTGCCAATGGTTCCGGGTCGAGTGCTGCTAGCCTGATTACTCTGTCACAAACAATTGATGAATAACTAATAAATAAAGAGAACAAGATTATGAGTCTGTTCTTTTAGGGTGTCGTCTCATATTGAAATAAATAAATCAATAAAATAAAGAGTTATGTGAATGATATAATATAAATTTATAATGGGAAAACAATAATTTTTTTTAATTGAAGAATTCAACAACAATGTAGCAATATGAGCTGGCCAAGCAGACAACGTAACAAGGCATCCAAGATCACGATTAATATAATAACAGTTATAATAAATCATACAAGATGAGATCAAATCTGGGTCGTTGACTTTGTTATACAATAAGCATGCATGTCTCTGCGACGTCCTACTTAACCCAAAAGAAATATTATTTCAATATTATTTCTTTTGGGAGAAGAAGAAGAACTAATAATATTAATCATTACCTTCACTCTGAATTGTTATATGCATTTAATCATGGTACGTAAACATAGAAAACTTAAGGGTATATCAATCAAAATTTCGGTAGATTTTGTAAGAAGACATAAAAATCTTATACTTTTATAGACTCATAAAAAATCTATAAAAATTATTAAAATTCTATATTAAATACACCCTTTACAACATTTTTATTATAAGATTTCTCAAATCCATTTTGACAACAAAAAAAAAAAAAACTATTCAACCTACTCACCTATAAAGATACACATTAACGTCATGTTTGGTAAAGCTGAATTGCAATTCCTTTCCCAGTTTTCCACTTAATTTTAATAAGTGGAAATTGCAAAGTTTGGTTAGGAGGAATTACAATTCTAAGAAATTACAATTTCTCAAATTTGAAGAATTGCAAATCCCACATCTCCCTAGAAGTTGCAATTCCATAATACATGGGAATAAAGTGTTGAGTGTGAGGATCAAATTGCCCTCCTTACAAATTATATATACATAATTCCTTAGAAATTGTAATTACATGGCATTTTAATTTTTATACTATTTATTCCATTTTAATTCTCATATATATCAAACACTATAATTGAAATTACAATAATTTTATTATTGCTACCAATAATAGAATTTGAATTATTATTCTATTCTCACTAGTGACAAGTTGAAATTATCAAATTTAATTAATTAATTTTAAAAAGTTTTAGCATTCCTCAAAATGTTTTCCCTTCCTATGAAGTAATTTGGTG
Source organism: Ipomoea triloba (assembly GCF_003576645.1). NCBI lineage: Eukaryota > Viridiplantae > Streptophyta > Magnoliopsida > Solanales > Convolvulaceae > Ipomoea > Ipomoea triloba. The sequence goes on along the minus strand of NC_044920.1, from coordinate 29,161,211 downwards.
ATTGGCTTTATGGCGTGATGAAAGTATTACTTTTATCTTTCTTGTAATAGATGAGGGAAAGGGAGTGGAATCAAAGTAAGGTTTAAGACCCCACCATACATGGCATGTGGCATTATGCATGTAGAGTTCAGATGTAATAAAAATTGATAAATGAATTCTCCAAAAAAAATTCTAAAAACTTATGAATTTTAAAATAGAATAATTGCAATTTCGTGAAAAAATAATTTCATTCAATCAAACTATTGATTTTTTGACTTTTTGAAATTTTAGTGGAAAAAAATTTGCGGTTATTCTCAATCAAAATTTTTATAAATATTTGAATTGAATACGCTCAAAATTTTAAAATCTTAATTTCAAATATAATAAATATATGAAAGCAATTATTTATTTATTTTGAAAATTTTAAAATACAAACCAAAATAACTAAAAGTCTACAGCAACAAGTTTGAAATAAACAGATCAAAACAAAACAAGAAGACATTGTGGAATGATGAAGTCAAAAGGTTATCAAAAAGCATGCAATACAACAACCTAAAAGCAAGTAAGTACTTGTTCAAAAAAAAAAAAAAGCAAGTAAGTACAATACCGAAATAAAAGATTTAAGTACAATCACAGATAACGGTTAAATGCTATATGAGATTCTCAGATATGTGACAAGTTGGTTCCACCAAATCTATTTCCACTATTCAATTTTGTTTATAACCAAGGCTTCCCAACTCTCATACTCATTAAGAGATAAATGGAGGAAAGTTAATTTTGAGACTTAACACGAAATTATACATTTCTATACACAACAAGCCAACTTAAATTGAAACCCTTAAATATTTGTGACAGGAATTGAACCTCACTCGGTCACTGAAAGCAAATCTTCAGTGAAATTTCGCATTCATTAGACCAATGTCTTGGGAACAATTCAAATTTTATATATTTAAATCTCAATTTTTATATATTTATATATATTTTTGTCAACTAACATGTAGTGCGATGATATTTCAATTACCGGTTCATTTTAAATGGGTGGTCATCATAAGTTCGAACCCCAATGGTGGGAGCTTAGATTTTTTGAGCCGAAAAATGTTTGAAAAAGTATAAAATGGATACTACCTTGTAAATAATTATGAATATTTCCAAAAACAATCTCAATTTTAAAATTAATGGTATTTAACTATTTATTCATTAATTACAAAAAAAAAATCAAATTCAATATATCTATTACCAAATTTGTTTGTTGATGATCAAATTTGAATGTATGTTGTAATTTCCTTACATTATTGTTTTTGTTATTAAAAAGAAGACAATGATGAAATTAAAAAGGAATAAATATATAGTGTCCATCGCTTCCGACATGTCGACAACAATTCATAAAATAATAATAATGATAACAACAAAAAAAAAAAATTGTAACTAAAAATGTTTAGAATTTGGAGTTTCGTTAAATCTAAAAATCTTTTTTTCATTAACTATTGATGTGGTGTCCTCACTTTACTCATTTAGAAAGCCAAAAACATCACTATTAATGTCAGCCTTAAAATTAAACCTGAGGAAAATAACAATTAAGAGATTGTATCTCCTATACACCCTTAAACCTTGAGTGAGAAACTGAAATGGTTATTTTTTCCTTTAATTTTTAATTCACCCATTTCTATTTAATGAATCAAATACACTAAAGCAATTTTTTGAAATGTAACCAAACATTATAAATTTTTTTTAAAATGACTTATTTTTAAAAAAAACATTTGTATCTTTCTAAACACACTTTTAAGCATGGAATATGTGTGAAAAACATGACCATAAATCCTGCGTTATATCATTGGATCCCTTAAAACAAAGTTAGCGGGGCCCTGGGTGCAGAACAAGGAAAATGATATTACGTAATACTGTACAAGGCAAAGCCCAAGCGTAGGTGACCACTCGTTGTCGACATTTACTCTTTATTGTCGTGGGCCATGTATTTTTTTATTAAATTTTTTTTATTTTAAGACTATAGATCTCTATAGATACTAAGTTAATATAATTTTGAGATTTAACACTAAATTTATATCTAAACGCATAATGTTTTTATCGTGTCGTTTTTTTTTTTTAAATCTTTTATCTTTCCATTATGTTGTGGTTTTAAATTTTTATTAGTGGAATTTGATTTTTTTTTTTAATTCTAGATTTTGAATTAAAATAGAAAGTTTTTAAAGCGGACTGTAAAATTAAAACGAATTAAAGTTGAGAATTTAAAGAGTAAAAATGCAATATAGTTCAGACTATTAGGAGCTGTGTATTAACCTTCCTGATTTTAATAGGTCAATTATGAGTAATCTAGTTTACCTCTTTATGGTCATTTGTTGACTATGGTAACAAGACTATATTTACGCAATACACACTAGTGGAGAATGACTGTGAATTTTCCTCATCACTAAAAAAATGCAATATAATTAAAGGATCAAAGTTATAATAAACTATTAGTAATTGATAGAGAATATTCTCCGGGTATACCATGTACCTGGTGAGGTTGCCAAGAGGAGTCATTCCCGACCTTGATCGACCATTGTCTTGATGGTGTCTGACCTTAATGCAGTAATCGAGCTAAATAAAGATTGCAATAGTGATATGTTGCCTTGGAACCAACCCCGACTTATTTAGATTGGGACAATCATCTCGAGCAGGGTTAGCTCGGAACTCTCTGACCTCACATCGTTTATCTCAACTTGAGACTCAAACCAACAAGCAGATTGTAAGAGTACATGAATACTATTTGACCCATTCTTTTTTTTTTTTTTTTTTTTTTTTTTTTTAACGTATTTGAGACATCACAACGTATTTACATGAGTAACAATATTTGTTTAAAGAAATTTATAATTTTACAACTATATATTTTTCAATTTATATTAATTAGTCAAAATGAAAAGAAAAATAAAAGATACCTTTTAAAACTAATTATCCATTGACATCTTTCTCCATGACATCTCTCGTCTGGGCCACCCATAGCTTTTCAAAGGCATTGAGTTACTTTTTAGGTATAACAATGGTGTAAGACAAACTGTCCCCATAAGGGTATTTCCAAATACGGGGTAATATTCTTTTAAAAATTGTACTTGTATGTGTGGTTCAGTTTATCCCATATAACCACAGGAATATAAATGTTGTAATATTATACTCCGTATTAAATTAGATTGTATTGTTTGGTTTAAGGGATGTGAGTTTTTAGTTCATTATTAAAAGAAAATTGATATTTTAGCACGAGGTAAAAAGTAACAAAATCATTTCCCAAACGTCATCGATCTCAAAGGTCATATTTTTAAAGGAAAGCGTACTTGCTTTCTACATGTTTTTATAATTATTTTTTAGTTTAATTGAATTAATAATCAACTATATTAAATAATTAAATAAATTTTAAACTATAAAAATAATTCCAAAATATTCATTTTTTTACAATAGGATATACTTACTGATATAGCGGCTTGAAGGAAGGTGTTTCCCACGTGAGCGGGCAACTACCACCGCGTCACCCACGACTTCTTCGCCACCCACCACTAACTCTACTCTCTACTCTCTACTCTCTACTGCTATCATTCATCCATTTTTATTTATTTTTTTTGCTTAATCATTCATCATAATTATTGTCTTCTTTGCGGGACCTCCAAGGATTTTTTTGATTTCTTCTGTATTTGAGTATTTCCAGCTAATTTCTTGGAAATGAAGCGTTTGTTCTTTGCTGTAAAAGGTATATTATAGACTGGAGTTTCGAGGAGTAGTTTAATTCCAGTTTTTGAAAATCCGGCGAGAGAGAGAGAGAGAGGAGAAGATGGCGGAGAAATTAGGGGAAGAGATTGTGTATTTGCATGGAGATTTGGAGCTACGCATCATTGAGGCGCGTAAGTTGCCCAATATGGACTTGACATCGGAGCGTCTCCGCCGCTGCTTCACTTGCGACGCGTGCCGGAGGCCGGCCGACGAGTTTAACGGCGAGGAGGAGCCGGCGGAGGAGGAGGTGAAGACGTACCGGCGGNTTTTTTTTTTTTTTTTTTTTTTTTTTTTTAACGTATTTGAGACATCACAACGTATTTACATGAGTAACAATATTTGTTTAAAGAAATTTATAATTTTACAACTATATATTTTTCAATTTATATTAATTAGTCAAAATGAAAAGAAAAATAAAAGATACCTTTTAAAACTAATTATCCATTGACATCTTTCTCCATGACATCTCTCGTCTGGGCCACCCATAGCTTTTCAAAGGCATTGAGTTACTTTTTAGGTATAACAATGGTGTAAGACAAACTGTCCCCATAAGGGTATTTCCAAATACGGGGTAATATTCTTTTAAAAATTGTACTTGTATGTGTGGTTCAGTTTATCCCATATAACCACAGGAATATAAATGTTGTAATATTATACTCCGTATTAAATTAGATTGTATTGTTTGGTTTAAGGGATGTGAGTTTTTAGTTCATTATTAAAAGAAAATTGATATTTTAGCACGAGGTAAAAAGTAACAAAATCATTTCCCAAACGTCATCGATCTCAAAGGTCATATTTTTAAAGGAAAGCGTACTTGCTTTCTACATGTTTTTATAATTATTTTTTAGTTTAATTGAATTAATAATCAACTATATTAAATAATTAAATAAATTTTAAACTATAAAAATAATTCCAAAATATTCATTTTTTTACAATAGGATATACTTACTGATATAGCGGCTTGAAGGAAGGTGTTTCCCACGTGAGCGGGCAACTACCACCGCGTCACCCACGACTTCTTCGCCACCCACCACTAACTCTACTCTCTACTCTCTACTCTCTACTGCTATCATTCATCCATTTTTATTTATTTTTTTTGCTTAATCATTCATCATAATTATTGTCTTCTTTGCGGGACCTCCAAGGATTTTTTTGATTTCTTCTGTATTTGAGTATTTCCAGCTAATTTCTTGGAAATGAAGCGTTTGTTCTTTGCTGTAAAAGGTATATTATAGACTGGAGTTTCGAGGAGTAGTTTAATTCCAGTTTTTGAAAATCCGGCGAGAGAGAGAGAGAGAGGAGAAGATGGCGGAGAAATTAGGGGAAGAGATTGTGTATTTGCATGGAGATTTGGAGCTACGCATCATTGAGGCGCGTAAGTTGCCCAATATGGACTTGACATCGGAGCGTCTCCGCCGCTGCTTCACTTGCGACGCGTGCCGGAGGCCGGCCGACGAGTTTAACGGCGAGGAGGAGCCGGCGGAGGAGGAGGTGAAGACGTACCGGCGGGGAATCATAACTAGTGACCCGTATGTTACGGTGTCGGCGCCGCAGACTACACTGGCTCGGACTCGGGTCATACCCAACTCGCAGAACCCGATGTGGGACGAGAAATTCGATATTGCGTTGGCGCATCCCATGGCCAATTTGGAGTTCCGCGTTAAGGATAACGACGTTTTCGGGGCTCAGGTTATGGGCAAAGTGTTAATTCCGGCGAAGAGGATTGCTTCCGGGGAAGAAATCTCCGGGTGGTTCCCGGTGATTGGGTCCTCCGGGAAGCCTCCCAAGCCTGACACGGCTCTCAGAATTGAAATCAGCTTCACTCCCTTCGAATCTAGTCACTACTATAAGCACGGTATTGCTGGTGATCCTCAGCATTTAGGCGTAAGGCGCACGTATTTCCCACTGAGAAAAGGGAGCTCAGTGCAGCTATACCAAGATGCTCATATTAGCCATGATGTGAAATTCCCCCCTATTGAATTGGATGAGGGGAAAATGTATAAGCAGGGCACTTGCTGGGAAGATATTTGCTATGCAATTTCAGAGGCTCATCACTTGATATACATTGTTGGCTGGTCTGTTTTCCACAAGATTAAACTGGTAAGAGAGCCTACAAGGGAATTGCCGCGTGGTGGGGATTTGACTCTTGGTGAATTGCTCAAGTACAAGTCCGAGGAAGGGGTTCGAGTCTTGTTATTACCATGGGATGACAAAACTTCTCATGACAAATTCTTCATTAATACGGTATGAATATATTTTGGCATTTGGATTCTCAGTGAGTTATTGGTATATGATTGTGCTAATGTGGTCTTAAGCGAGAAAGGCAGAGGCTTGTTGTTTTTCTTAATCATTCTTATTAGTATATAAATGCCAAGAAGAAAGTAAACTTAAAATCACTTAGCATAATAGAATTGTTCTCTGTGGTGGTGCAATTTGTGATGTGTGGAAGATAAAACTTAAAAGACCACCAAGAAAGCAAGAATCCTACTCAATAATCAATTTAAGCCCATAGCTCCTGGAAATTGATTCATTGCTGTTTCTAGTCTTACTGGCCTTTAATAATGGAAGAAATTGTTAAGTAAAAAGGAGGGTGATACTGTGATAGTCAGCCATCATGGACAAAGTGAAGTTTTGGAACTTGATAAAAATCTTGGTAAAGCCTGTTATAGTGAAAATGTGCAAAGCGTTGACTTATAGTTAACTATGATATTATATTGTTGTTGTTAGCTTGTGTGGTAGAGGTCATCATACAAAATGGCATTTGTACCTGATGTTCTTAAGCATTTATATTTTCAACTGTTTGTTCTAAAGTAATGGTTTGTGGTGGCACGGTTGCAGCCAGGACTAATGGCAACCCATGATGAGGAGACCAAGAAGTTTTTCAAACGCTCATCTGTGATTTGTGTTCTGTCACCGCGCTACCCAAGCAGTAAGCTTAGCTATATGAAACAGCATGTAAGTTACTTTGAGAATTCAATTTCTCCGTACTATATTTGCAATATTTCAGTTACAGTTTGGGTTCAAAGCAAATTATTATTTAATTGTTGCAAGTTGCTGCGAAGAACTTTGCTTTATGAACCACAAACTCATGTGACAAAATTTTCTCTGCAGTTAACTGCAAGCTTCTCCTTCTGGGTTGCTTTTATTTGTTTTCCAACTATTATTAATGATTTTTCATTTGATTGCTACTTCCAGGTTGTTGGAAGCATGTTTACCCACCACCAGAAGTGTGTACTTGTGGACACACAGGCTTCTGGTAACAATCGAAAAATTACAGCTTTCTTGGGCGGTCTTGATCTCTGTGATGGTCGTTATGACACACCTGAACATCGTTTGTTTCGTGATCTTGATACTGTATATAAGGATGATTTTCATCAGCCTAATTATCCTGTGAGTGGTTTACTCTCAAAACTTATAGGCAGTCAAATTATTCAGATCAGCTGTACCTGAATACTGTAGAATTGCTACCTGAAAATTTAATTAATGAATTAGTCAAGTGAAAATGTTCAGAGCAACCAACTCTATGACTTTAAAGAGTTTAAGATTACAAATCTCCTCTAAGTTCACTATTGCCATTAAAAAGTCTCATGCATTGCCATGGTTTAATTATGCTGAAGTTAATGGAAATGAGGGGTGGGTGCATTGCTAAGTATGACACCTTCAGGAATAGTAAGTACCATTAGATGAAAAAGCCTAAACACCAATTGAGATGCAATATGAAGGGTTTTAAATCCCACACTATATATCCTTGATATTAGAATTGGTCAGTCATTTATATATTGCCTACAATCCTACATTAGCCAGGGACCAAAGCTCCAAGAGAGCCATGGCATGACTTACACTGCAGAATTGATGGGCCTGCTGCATATGATGTGCTTATAAACTTTGCCCAACGTTGGAGGAGAGCAACAAAGTGGAAAGAATTTGCACTACTAAAGAAAAAGATATCACAGTGGCATGATGATGCAATGCTAAAGATAGAACGTATATCGTGGATACTTAGCCCTGCTTTTACTATTTCAAATGAAGATACATCTATTCCTGAAGATGATCCCAAACTCTATGTATCTAAGGAGGGACAGCCAGAGAATTGGCATGTACAGGTTGGATATTTCATCAGGGTATGCATTTGATTGGTGGAAGATTTAAACTTCTCCTAATCGTTACCTTCATCTCTTACTTTACAGATATTCCGTTCCATTGATTCAGGTTCTGTGAAGGGTTTCCCCAAAAAGGTTGAGATTGCATCAGCGCAGGTATAAAAATCATCTTCATGGTTTATATCTAAATCCATTTGGACTTTCCATGTTGCTGACCTATAAATAGTTTGTGGATTATTTATAGCGTTGCTTAGCCCTCAGTTCCTTTTTTTTTTTTTTGGCTCTACATTGAAGAATCTCTTCTGCGGGAAAAATTTGGTTGTAGACAGAAGCATTGAAAGAGCATATATCGATGCAATAAGGTCGGCTAAACATTTCATATATATTGAAAACCAGTATTTTCTCGGGTCATCATATGCTTGGCCATCATACAAAGATGCAGGTAAAATGGCAATATCTTACTATATCTTCAGATTTCAACAATTCAAGTCTTCATATTACCTCTTCCATGACAAATACTCAATTTTACTTTTATCTATCATTCTCAATGTTGAAAATTTATGCATGAAACTCTGCTACTCATGATATCTAAGCACTCGTTTAATGTTGTCTACACTTGATATAACCAGGAGCGGATCATCTGATCCCAATGGAGTTGGCACTAAAAGTTGTTAGTAAAATTAGAGCCAAGGAACAATTTGCTGTATATGTAGTTATGCCAATGTGGCCTGAAGGGGACCCCAAGTCAGCTACCATGCAAGAAATTCTCTATTGGCAGGTAATCTGGCTCTTGTTTCTTATGATGGCTGGTGACCTTTTTGTGAGGAAATGCTAGAATTGCTGCTGGGGAGAAACAATTTGTTTATTGTTAAGGACAGAAGGATACATTGAAAATTAGCTGCACATAAATGTACTCTATTAAATTTTATTAAGTCACAGTTCTCTACCTAAAAATATCATTTTCTTTGTAAATTTAAAAAATGAATATCCTTATTTGTTTTTAATAAGTGAGCATATCCTTGTTTATGATTGATAACTGAGATATTCTTACCATCCATGGTCAATATGTTTCTTAGATGCAAAGAGAGAAAGATTTAGAGAAACAAATAATCATTCATGATGGGAAGTTTCTTGTGCCTGGATCTCAGATTGTTTTATGATCTCAGATTTGTCTCAAAGAAAAACAATATAGATATTATAAGGAAACGGGCAATTCTTAAACTTCTGTGGACTGTATCATAAAACTTGTTTTATGTTTGAAAGTAACCATGTGGGCAATGAATAGTGTTAATTTAATTTTCTTTCTTAATGAAAAAGCATTATATATATATATATATATATATATATATATATATATATCATGGATAATATTTTTGACATTTTGCATCTGCATTCTGCATTTTACAGAGCCAAACAATGCAGATGATGTATCAAGTCATTGCACAGGAGATAAAATCTATGCAACTTGATGCACATCCTTCAGACTACTTGAATTTCTATTGCCTTGGCAACCGGGAAGAAGTTCCAAGTTCAGTGGCTGAGTTCTTTAGTGCCACAGATAAGGTAGTTTTTCATTGAATTTTTTTCTGTAATGCTTAGTTACTGTTATTAACTTTCTAACTGAAACATGCACACTTGTGTACTAAAGAGTCAGTTTTGTTTTGCTATATTTAACTAGTTGGAGAAGGACAATTGCTAGAGTCTGAAATTGTTCTTTAATCTATTTCATAAACCTACATTAGAGTTTAACCTCATTATATCAAGGGCAATGTGGAAATTCAAAAGCTCAAACCAACCACATACTAGGATATATTCTTCTAAAAATTCTTCAATTTTCAACGAGTAGTTATATAGTTAGTCAAATTTTTTTGTCATCCTAAGAGAAAGTTGGGGACGGTGGTGCAATGAGTTCAGACTATTCGTACAATCGTACCTGAGATGAAATGGTGCTAAACCTCCTTGTAAGTCCATAATGTGTAAATTGTAAATGTAGTATGGACTAGAATTTACCCTTCACATTTTATGATATTGTTTGGATAAGCCAGGATTTCATCAAGCTTTGCTAAACTTGACATAATGACATGCAATCAGGTTACAGACTCATTTAAGTTTCAGCGCTTCATGATATATGTGCATGCCAAAGGAATGATAGTGGATGATGAGTATGTGATTATAGGATCTGCAAATATAAACCAGCGATCTATGGCTGGCTCAAAGGACACTGAGATAGCTATGGGTGCCTACCAGCCTCATCATACTTGGGCAACAAAGCAGGGGCATCCTCGGGGACAGGTTCCATTATTTACTTTGGCTTGAAATGCCTTATCTTTCTTTTCAACTTGTTTCATTCAGATTTTATGACATCCTTTACTGTATTTCCTACTCCTTGGGGTACTACCACCATGAAAATGGAAAGAATGATAAAAGTTAGGGAAAAGGGTCAAATAGGTCCTCGAACTTTACCTGAAAAGTCAATTAGGTACCTAAACTTTTTAAAGTTGTAATGAAACCTGTTAGCATTTTATTTGTGCAATGAAGCCCAAAAACTAGTGACCTGTGATAGCAGGTCACTCATCATTTCCGACCAAAAACCGACTACCGGCGAACGGCACCGGTCGCCTCTCTGGAGAAAGAGACTCTGGACGACCTAATAATGACCATTAGAATTTGTTTTTCTGCTTTTATGGTGTGTGTTGACCATGATTCTTGAGCAGCGGAGGTGGTTATCACAGCCACTAACTTGCTGTTTGTATTTTCATCAATTCCTGCAGATCTATGGATACCGGATGTCATTGTGGGCAGAACACCTGGGAACGATTGAAAAATGTTTTAACGAGCCAGGAAAACTAAAGTGTGTGAAGAAAGTGAACGAGGTTGCTCAAGAAAACTGGAGAAAATACACAGACGAGAATTTCAATCGCTTGCAGGGCCATCTTCTGAAGTATCCTTTAGAGGTGAAAGAAGACGGTACAGTATGCCCCTTACCTGGGAATGAAAATTTCCCGGATATTGGGGGCAAAGTCATTGGAACTCCCTCGGCTGCACTTCCTGATGTTCTTACAACATAGTTGTTGATAACCATTAGTGGATTACATCTACTTTTGTTTTGTTTTCCTGAGTTGGATGGAAATTCAGCCATGGACCATAGATTGTTAGAACTGAATTCTTTTGATGGATGCTGTTCTTGATGTGTTGATGTGAGAAGTTCCTTCTGTTTATACCATTTCTATTTACCCTTACAATTTCTGAATTAAGATCCTCACCTTCTCTTTCTTTCAAATCATAATTAAGGTACTTTCAAAAAAAAAAAAAAAGAAGTTCCCATTCACATTCTATAAATTTAGTCTTGAATCTATCAACATGTCGTACCATCATCACATCAGGAGAACATTTAACAATGGGTTCAATATAATAGTGATATTTTTAATCTGTCATTATTATTATTTTTTTGGGCGATGAATAAAATTCGCAGCCACTATGTTAGAGTGAGTTAACAAAAAAATAACAATGAGGTAAATAATAGGTCACTTGATTGCCTATAATTAATTGGGTCAAATTAAAAAATCTCAAAAACTTTATGGATGTAAAATGACAAAATTAAAGGAATATGATTAAATGGGGCAATGCCACAATAATCGATTACTAAAAGAAAATTGTTTAAAATATGACAAAATTAAAAGAATAAGACTAAAATGAAATTTATTTAATTTGAAAACTATCCCTAACCCTAACCCTAACCCTAACCTGCGCTGCCGCCGCGATTATATTACAGCCCTCCCTTATAAATTGCTCATCCTAAACCCCTCCCGTATTCATCCTTCCGCTTCATTTAGATAGCTAGGGTTTTGGTTTCGTCTTCTTCGCCTGAAACAGCCGTTCAGCCGCGGCATTAGGAGATCCTCCGTGTCTCTTCTCTTTCTCTCTCTGTATCTTAGTTTTGTGTAATAATGATTTACTGCACTTGTTTTTCTCCTAATATATGTGACAATTCACTGTTATCGGGGCGAGCAATCTAAGTGCTTGTATAACCCGTGTGTGTAAAAATTGTCACAGATCGAGCTTCCTTTGTTGATGGGGAGTGGATGAGGCGGTTTATGCCGTTTCTTCCTCTTCTACAGTCCGAAGGGGGCAATCTCATATCCTATCGCCTTGGGGAGCAGATTCTCTGCAGTGACCTCTTGGGTTTGGCCATGAGAAGTACATTCATGCATTCTTCAATACATCTATATTTGTGCATTTTATTTTACCTTCAAGTTCGAAATTCATATCTAGTAAGTGATTGATAATATGATTTGGCCTGTGAAGAAATCTTCATTAAAATTACACCATCTTTCGGGACTGAATGGCCGAAAGGCCTTGCTGTCATTCTGCAATTCTGAGGCCTCATTTTATCTTTGTTTTTCAATTCGAAAAGTAATAGGTAATGATGTTAATTGTACAGAATTTTGGTGTTAGAAGTTTTAATTTTGAATTGCAGGAACTGTAAAAGATGCTACGAACTGGAAAATAAATTAATGGTTGAATTTGAATTATTTTTAAAATAAAAATAGAAATTACAAAAAAAAAAAGGTAACCAAAAGTTTAAACTCAGAACGGTAATTGGCGGTTCAGAATTGGAATCAAACTGCAGTTAATTAACACAATTTCAAAATTTAAATTGATTAAAATTAAAAATTATAAATTACATGAGTAGTTGAGAAACCATTAATGGGTTAAAATGGCGATTGAGTCTAATAATAAAAGGTAATAATAAAAGATAAAATGACATTTTTTCCCCCTATGTTATATGCTTATAGCACTTTTTTTCCTGTGTTATTAAAGTGGTAGTTTTTCCTCTCAATTATTTTAAAAGTGGTAGTTTTCTCCCTTGTAATGTTAAATTGACATTTTTGTCCTTAAAATAACTATTTCATTTATTTTTGTTCTCTAATCAATTGTTAATAATATGTATAGAAGATCACGGTTCAATACGAACTTAAATAGTATAGCCGTTTATGGTTACGATTCAGAACCGAAAAAATGAAATAAAATAATTGTTAAATTTAGATTATTTTTAAATAAGAAATAAAATTATAAAAATAAATATGTAGTAAATAAGTACATAAGTTTTGATTGGCGATTTAAAATCAAAATTGGAACCGAACTTTACCGATTTATTAAAATAAGTGTTATTATTTTCACTATATATGACTGTAGTTAAGTTTCGGTTCATGGTTTAACAATTACTTAATTTTAAATTTTTCGGTTTTGAATTGTAACTAGAACCGTCCATACTATTTCGATATGATTGCTACGTGTTTGGTTAGGTTCGAATCGAATCGTGATCATCCATACATATAAATAATAATTTGTTGGAAAAGAAAAATAAATGAAATAATTATTTTGAAGGGTAACAATAATAATTTAACATTTTAGGGGTGAAAAGTGCCACTTTAATAACACAGGGAGAAAAAGTGCTATATGCACATAACATAGAGGGAAAACGTGTCATTTTCCCATAATAAAATTAGGGTCTTTATTGTTTCCCGCATCTAAATTCTTCAATGACGACTTTCGCATCGCAATCCATCACCACACTTTTGCATCCTTGGCCTAAGAAAATAACTGACTGTGATAGATCACCTGGAATTCCAAACTTGTACTAAAAGCCATGTATCTTGGTGATGGTGTAAATGTAAACGGGGGTACGGATTCACACCACGTGTAGTTCGATTGTGTATGATGTAGTGTATGGATCGGTGTATGGATGAATACAGGGAGAAGGGGAAAGGAAGCCATGGCTTCCTTCTTGGAGAAGAAGAGAGAAGAACGAGAGAGAGAGGTCGAGAGGCAAGGGATCCCCCGATTCCGCATGCCATTAACATGAGGGTCAGGTCCTTTATATAGAAATAGGACATTGAGCTTGGCGTTGATGGTTGTTGCGAGGGTGGTTGCTGCGACGTCGTAGGCGGATGTGGTGGTGAAGTCGGCGGTGATGGCCGGTTTTTCTTCTTTCTGGCTGGCGACGAGGAAAAAACGCGGTGTCTTTTTCCTCCCTTATTGTTGTTGACGATGGTGATGAACCGATGGTGATAATGATGGTGAAGATCACAAAGTGGATGGTTTAAAACCCAGCTTGGGTTTGAAATTTTTATATAT
>NC_044920.1:29138173-29146483 GCF_003576645.1 Ipomoea triloba | reverse complement strand
TTCCCCACAGACGGCGCCAATGATGGTGTAAATGTAAACGGGGGTACGGATTTACACCACGTGTGTTTGATTGTGTATGATGTAGTGTATGGATCGGTGTATGGATGAATACAGGGAGAAGGGGAAAGGAAGCCATGGCTTCCTTCTTGGAGAAGAAGAGAGAAGAACGAGAGAGAGAGGTCGAGAGGCAAGGGATCCCCCGATTCCGCATGCCATTAACATGAGGGTCAGGTCCTTTATATAGAAATAGGACATTGAGCTTGGCGTTGATGGTTGTTGCGAGGGTGGTTGCTGCGACGTCGTAGGCGGATGTGGTGGTGAAGTCGGCGGTGATGGCCGGTTTTTCTTCTTTCTGGCTGGCGACGAGGAAAAAACGCGGTGTCTTTTTCCTCCCTTATTGTTGTTGACGATGGTGATGAACCGATGGTGATAATGATGGTGAAGATCACAAAGTGGATGGTTTAAAACCCAGCTTGGGTTTGAAATTTTTATATATTTTTTTTTTGTTTGACGGTGGTGGAACGCTATACGACCATATGGTGGCGGAGTGCTGAATTTTCCGGTGAGCCGCGACGGCGGCAGTGAGTTGTGACGGTGATAAGGATGGTGAATACCATTCGGTTGATTAGAGGAACACGGCATTTCGTCGCATTCCCCACATACGGCGCCAATGATGGTGTAAATGTAAACGGGGGTACGGATTTACACCACGTGTGTTTGATTGTGTATGATGTAGTGTATGGATCGGTGTATGGATGAATACAGGGAGAAGGGGAAAGGAAGCCATGGCTTCCTTCTTGGAGAAGAAGAGAGAAGAACGAGAGAGAGAGGCCGAGAGGCAAGGGATCCCCCGATTCCGCATGCCATTAACATGAGGGTTAGGTCCTTTATATAGAAATAGGACCTGACCCTTCAGGAATATAATATTACATTTAACCCTTAACAATTTCTAAGGGACACCCGACCTTTTAAAGTACAATAATACACGGACTATACATTATATTTCTACAGTAGTCCTTGGGGGTATTTACCCATCACTTGGAATAGCATTTAAACAACGGGGAAAAAAAAGAAAATGAATAATGTGAGAATAAATAAAAAATTTAAATTTATCATTTGATTAATGTGGATAGAATTATTAAGATTTGTTATTTTATTTTGTTTACATACAAATTGAAAATGATTAAGTACTATTAAAAAAAACTAAAATGTTCATGTATATTTTTAAAATAAAATATTCATGTATAATAAACTTTATAAAGTTCTTAACTTTGTCAATTTATAATTTAAATTGTTAAAAATTATAATAAAACTCACAAACATATTATTTTATAGCAATAAAATTCATAAATTTATTAATGACTTGTAATTGTAGGTAAACAAACCTCCAACCAAATTTTGGTAAGTCATGTCAAATGGGCTACACCGTCTAATAGAGAATATTATTTGAATGAATTTAATAAAAATGTTTCATTGTCATTTCTGGTGTGTTCCCATGTCACGAGGCACATGGTCCGTATGTGGCGTACACGTGTCATTCAACTCCACTGATATTTTGTGATTTTGTCTGTTGGAATGTCTCACTCATTTTTCATCCAAAATATCTCAAATTCTCTTTTTCAAACCTAAAGTATTTTTTGTCTACCATATTATCACTTTGTCACATTTATTTTTATGTCGTAATTGCTACATCACAGGTTATATTATGTAATCATTAATATATCATAAAATTGTTGTATCAACATCACTTTGAAGGATCCGATTCTTTATTATTTTGGATGTCTGTATGAATTACACCTAAAAAGGCATCACTCTGTTAATTACTTATTTTATGTGGATATTTTAATTTGTGTAACAAATGGCATGCCAATGTAATCTATTTATTATTATAGTCTCAATATCAGCACAATTTAATCCTTTTTTTTGTCCATTCAACACATGTAATTATAAATATACATTAATTACTGATGTTTATCTTAATCTATAATAAATTATTACTCCATATATGTTAAAAAAAGAGTAAAATAGGTTTGAAGCGAGTAATGGGTCCAAGCGAATCTGACAAAACTGACCCTTATCTTCTTAGCATTCCAGCAAATAGTACGGACTAAACTAAAATATAATGAAAACAGCTTTATTTTTAAGATATTATAAGAATATATCCACAGATCACACACACAGACTATCTATCATCCTAAAGCATTAGGGAGAGTATTGCTCGAGGTTCACAAATCAGAATTCACAAATTGTTTCCGATTTCCGGTTGCACTAGTAGCGGTATTACGATGCTCGGATCTCAACTAGGCGTCCGTACGATCTCCGGTGCCGGCGTTCTCACCGATTATGCGCAGACGACGACGACGAGCTGCCGGATTTCTAGCTCGCGTTCTTACTGTTCTTCGCTACCGCTTCTCCGCCGCCGTGGCTGTTCGTTTCAGCTCTTGCGCTCCCCAAACAGGCATTGTATGATCTGTAGGAAGCCGTCGAGAGCGACGGTGGAGATGTCTTCCAAGTCCTCTCGCGGAAGCTCCGGGAGAAAATCGAACCATAGCGAAGACCGCGATGGCGATTACCTCGAAGCCGTTGTACTCGTTTCAGGTCTCACAAATTCTCCGTTTAACTGAATTTTGGTTACTCTTTCTCCAAAATTTATTAAACCTAAAATTATATGTTTGATTTTGCTATAAACAGAATTCGAATTAATTGATTGTGGATTTTTTAATTAAATGAGATAGAAAACCAATTAGATACAATTGAGACAATGTAAATGATTTTTGGAGTTATACAACTTCTGATACAATGAAGAAATCACACAAACAAACACTAGTATTTTGCACAGCAAAATAGCTGATATGAAAAATATTATGTTGCTATTTATAAATTATCAACTGATTAGATTCTGCACTGGTGCAGGCATTAATTCCTTCTTGTTATTCCGGTTGATCTCGATAATGAAATGGATTATAGCTATTAACCTTAATCATTGAACATGGCTTGAATTTACCCCCATGACACAAGGTCACAGCAATTACTAACAGTGTCTGGGATAATAGGATTGTCTTTCTTAGGTCCAAGTATCTGAGATGATTTATGAACTATGACTTTTGCAGAAACTATCAAGCACCACCGCATGCGATTGAAAGGATTTCAAGAAAATACACAATGGGAGTCATTTGCTCATCTGTCTCCCTTTTCGGTTCGAGCAAATGATCCAAGGGGGATTGATGTGTCTTTTATAGGGACAGGATTTCTCCGCCGTTATCAGAGTCCAACTATTTTTCTTAAGATTTCTTGTGATGGGGACTTTGTGTTACCTATTATTGTAGGTATGAATCTTCATCTTTCATGCCTTTTGCCTTGCTTACATAAACTTGGTACTGAACTTTACAGCTTACTTCTAATGCACCCTACTTCAGGGGAATATGCTGTTGAAAGGCTAATCGACTCTTTGTACGAGGATCAAGCTGGGGTACTTTCTTATTTTATGGTGGAATGTGCTGTTTCTTCATCTTTTATCACAATGCTTATGTTTGGGCCTGCTGCAGGATTGTCCAAACCAGTTTCAGCTCATAAGAAATTTATTGGAGAAGCTTGACTATGAAGTATGTAGTCTTATCCCGTCTTTACACTGCCTTTACATATTGAGAACTTATTGTTACCTGGTGCCTTTTTTTTTGGGTTCACCAGTTTTGTTTCGGTAATTTGGGCTGTATACTTCATTAATTGCTTTAGTTGTTGACTTCCCAGTTCCCAGAGTTTGCATGATCGTAAATATTTGGATTCAGTGAAGAATTGATTGTAAATGTAAGATTATATAGACGAATGTGCTTGTGCAAATAAAAGTTCCTATTTTAACTGGGCTTGCCTGATCATATACTTGGTCTTGAAATAATGATCTACAATCTCCATCTCTCTCCTCATATGCATCTAAACCTTTCAGTATCTTGCAAGGAATAAAGGAAAAGTTATATTTCTGCAGTGAAACTACTTGTTTCTATCTTATCAGTTTGTTAATAGTACAACCCTTTCAGATAATCATACCCTGATCTGATGACCTACCTTGTTCTTTTAGATCTTATAAGATGCTTCTTGGTATGTGTACAAGAATTTAGCTTTTGCATGAAGTAAACCTCATTAATTCTTTTGAGTTTGCAATTCCTTATACTTGTAAACTTCCATTTTACAGGTTAAAATGGTGAAGATTACAGAAAAAGTGGTTAATACTTATTTTACTAGAATACTTTTTCAGAAGGTACATTAAAAAAAGAGTGTGAAGTACATTCAATTAAACACACCCATGATTGCAAGTTTGTATTATTATAGTATGTATTTTTTGGAGCATTGATTTTGACTTAATGCTTCTTATTTATACAGTCCGGGGAGACAGATATTATAAGTGTGGATGCCCGCCCATCTGATGCCATAAATGTTGCTAACAGATGCAAGGTGTGCATTTTCCTATAAATTTGAGAACAACTCGCTACAAATTTCATAAACTCATTCACTCTGTTTTTGGATGTGTGCAGGCCCCAATATTTGTAAATAAAGAAATTGTCTTAACAGATGCAATTAGAATGGTTCATGGGATGGCAAGATCGAGCAATGCAAAGGCCATATATGATGTCTCTCTAGATAGGTTTGTTCTTGTGTTTCCAGATACTTATATTTTATTTCCCAGACTTTATCGTATCTAAAGCATGTGTGTTATCTTATATAGTGCTTCAGATGGCCCTGATTTACTTTCTGAAGAACTTGTTCTGATGAGAAATATGAATTCAGCTGTCAAACAAGAGCGATACAGTGAAGCAGGTATGTCGGGCTTGGACTACATGTTCCCTTTCACGAAAGAAATACCTAACACAACTACTATTGTAATACGTTTTGTTTTTTCTTCAGTCATGTGGAGAGAAAAACTAATAAAGCTTCGTGAATCGAAACTTGAGCACTAGTTCATCGTCCAAGGTAGATCATCATTTACTACTAATTCTTTGCAATCTTTATTGAAGTTAAATTTTGGTTTTCTATCAAAATATCTGGTGTCCCAGTTTACACTCTCACATGGATGATGGGGGTGGGTTCGAGCCTCAGTGGAGGCAACTTGTAACAGATACTATATTGTAACAGAGTCAGTAGTACTCAAAAATCAAAATATCTGGTGTATGTATCAATGTGTAAAAAGAAGATTAATTGTGTTTACAGAAACTTATTTTGAATTTTGTGTTTACAGAGAGTTTGGATGATCTTCATCTTCTCCAGCCAATCAGATGGTTACACCTCACTTCAAATTTAACATGACAACAAAACTATATATATAGGCACTTTTCAATGCATAGAAGAAGTCAAGAAAGACTTGTTTATATTTAGGAATGTTTGACTCTAAGTGTGTTATATATGTGTGTTTGTAATGCCATATGAAACAACATGCTTCTAATGTTTCTATTTAACATTCCCTATTGGCCCCTTACTCTTTTTTGATGTCACAAAGTAGAATTATTGTCTAATACTGACGAATTCCTTCCTCATTAGAATGCAGCTGCGAGGACTATTACATTGTAACATTTGAATAAATCTTTCGTACATATATATATTTCAGTATATCGCCATTGGTTGACTAGTGGCCCTGGAAATGAGATCACTTGTGTAGTGCCCATCACTACTTTATATATATATATACCTTAGATAAAGTTTATATATACCTTAGATAAAGTTTGATGCTTTTGGACTTCGGCTTTAAACTTTTGGATTCATATAGTAGACTTTTTTTTTTTTTTTTCTTTTTTCTTTTTCAAGGTAGATCATCATCCAAGGTAAATATTTTTATTTTTATTTTTTTTCCACTCCTTTAATATGACCCTATATTTATTGTGCATCTATCTTGTCTTTTATGATGTTGAAAATGAAAAACCTAATTTTTATCGAATTCAAAACATAGATTTTCTTTTAATACTTAGGTTAACCCAACTTTACCGAAATAATTTTAGCATACAAGATACTGCTCTTAGAGTTATTGCAAATGTAAATCACGAGTTGCATAATTACTCCACCAGTTAAACCCTAATATTCATGTGTACACACATTCCATCATCTGAATCTTTTTCTATTCATGCGACAAACCACTATAATAAGCCCCTGGGCAAAGCATAGAATATTTATTATGGATAATCGCAGCTTGAATACATCACACATGAAAACACTAGTTGTAGATTGATTACATAAACCAAATTAACAATCTACTTATTATTTATACAGAGGTGCCAAAACAAGTTAAATTATCTATTAGGTCATCTCGCATTAAAATAGAGTAATTTTTTATTTTCAAGACCCATTAATTTTACTTTATATTTCTTGATGTATTGACATATCGTCGGTGATAGTGAAGTACTAATTTTTCTTTCATCCAATTAGAACATAACATTTAGGCTTGAAATTAAAGCATGTATGGATGGAGTAGCAAATAAAAATTAAAAGCAGAATCCAAAATGGGGTGGTTTGATGGGCAGAGCTATAAAGAAAAGGAGATAGAGTCATAAATGAATCCCCAATATATACATACACAGACATAGCTAGGTTGTTCACGAGCAAAAGCTCTTTTGCCCGCCACTCTGATTGATTCTCTGCGGGTTAGTTTCTTCGCCATTAATTTGTTCTGCACAACATTAAAGCTGTGAATCATATTGTGGTATTTATGAATGAGAGAGACAGACAGAGAGATTCCTTTCATTTATGGACTATGGTCTGCCCTTACTGCATGGGTAGTTGGCCTTTCCTCTTTTCTTCCATGCTTTTTGTTTTTGACATTATGAGGATGTTGGCCTTCTCTGCAAATTAGCCCATATTTTCAAATATTTGAATTCTCAAATGCCTTGTGGTCTAGTGTCACGAAGTGACTCTTCTTTATGGGAAATCATGGGTTGTCTCAGAGAGGGCAATATTGATTCTTTGTGCTTCAGTAGGTAGATCATGTGTTCAGTGGAGTGGTATTGACTCTTTGTGCTTCAGTAGGCTATGTATTAAAAACTGAAGAAATCTCGCAAGTGCACATCAGGCGCACCTGCAACGCTCAGCTGGGCGCGTGAATGAGTTTAAAGTTTCTTTTTCTTGTTTTCTTGTCATATTTTCTTTTTCCACTTTCTCTTTTTTTTTCCTCCCATTTTGATCTTTCTTATTCTTTCTCTCTAAAATGTGTATATGAAAAAATCAATGAAAAATCTATACAATTGAAGTTACTCTTAGTCTATCACTATTGATAGCTTGAATCTTTTGTTAGGGTAAACATATTAATTTTCTTTAATTTTTCTTCTTCTTTGATAAATCTTATAGTTCATGAAGACTTGTCCTTTGAATAAACAATTCATGTTTGGATAACATCTTTGATAGAAATCAAAGATTTTCTTATGCTCTTTACTGATATTAATCTACTAAACATCTTTATCTTCAACTTTAACTGGTCACACGTGGATTTTCTTTTATTAAGGTACCCCATTTGGATAGAGATTCTTCTAAGACTTTGGTAATATCTTATTTGAAAATGATTCTTTTGATAGTTTAATGAAGAACTCTTTTAGATTATAAGTGACAAGTTTTTGTTTTTGTTTTTTACCTTATGAATTGATGGAGAAAGGTCTAAAGTCGATTAGACCTAGGGAGTCAAGGACCATGTGTTAATTAGGCCAAGAGGATGATAGGGCCGGGATTCGTGAGCAAGGTTTGGGAGACCTATATCTGAGAAGGGAAAGGAGCTAGGGATGCGAATTGGGCTAAGGAGAAATATTAGGGAGTGAGAGCGAAAGAATGAATGTATGTAGTATAAAGTGCAAAAAGGAGAAAACTTTGGGGTCAAAAGGTGAAAATGCAAGGAATTTAGGGTTTGAAAGGCAGAAATGCAAGAAAATGAAGACCCAAGTGCAAGATGGGGGAAGGGAGGGGCGATGGTGCCCCACCTAATTAAGTGAAACCCTGCACACTCAACGCATCACCCATAAGTATGGCTAGATGTCGTAGAACCCCACCTAGTCTTTCTCCTATCAATTCATAAAGAAAGTACGAGGGGAAATGACAGTGCGACCTTTTTTCTCCCACCATAGGTGTGGTTGGGCACCATGAGGTGCCACGAGGGCTCCCGTGCGAGGGGTGGAGTTGTGGTGGTGCATTTGCGCACAGTTGACTAGCGATGGCCGATCAGTGGGTGGTGTCTTGGCGACAAGGAATGACATGTGTTTGGTAGAGGTAGAATGATTGGGGAATTAGGTTTACTCATCTCCTGTAGTGTTTGCCAGTTGGGCACTATAAATTTTGGGGCGAGGGGGGGGG
>NC_044920.1:29101026-29138031 GCF_003576645.1 Ipomoea triloba | reverse complement strand
GGGGGGGGGGGGGGGGGGGGGGGAGATCATATTCCTTAGCAAGACATCATCATCTTCTAACAAGACATTTGACTTTCCTAGTCACTTTTCTTCCTTCCTTTGTGCATGTCTAGAAGTTGTAATAGCCGCTATTGGGTTTGGATTGTATATTAATATATTATTTATCACGGACTGAGAGGGCACCAATTGCCCAACTTCCAATTTATTAGTTATTGTACTCATTGCCTAAAATGACCTTGACAACCTAGTTTCATGATGAGTCTAATCCAATTAAGCCATCATTGGTTCTATCTGTAGAGCCACTCTAAAAAGTGCATGTTTCTAATTTTGTAGATCCGATTTATTAATTCTTGTACTTGTTGCCTAAATTACCCCTAATTATCAATTATATTGATTTGATGGACCTAGTTCAATAAAACCATCAATAAAATATTTTTTAGAAATAAAAAATCCACCAAACAATGGAGGAATTTTACTTATTATTTTTTTCTTATGATGTGACACTATCTAATTGGTTTTACTTTAGTATTTAATTAAAAGTATATGAGTTAGTCAATTCATTATATGCAATGATTATAAGCTCTATCATGAGGGGATATTAAGAGTAAAATTTGTAGGGAAAATAGTACGTATTTTATATTCAAATATGAACGAGCTTTGAAATTATTTATTTTATATTTGATAATTTTAACAATAATTTTTTTTATTTGAATAATGAATACCATTTTTTTTATAACGCACAAATGTTTGATTTTTTTTAAAAAAAAAAAAAATAGACCGACTCGTGACAATAATGGGGATGACGGAGTATAATTGCTCAAATACTTTGTATGTCAACTAATAACAAACTTGATAGAGGTAGATTGAATCAGAATTTTCAAAATCGTATAATATAAATAAATATCATTGTAACAAAATTAAAAGAACTAGATATCAAATTATAAATTTTTAAATTTTAAATAATTATCATGTTACATAAAAGTTTAACTTGTTTCCCACTGTAACATTGAGGTTCGTTTCCTCCCATGAATATTGAAAGTTTGGGTTCGAGTTTATCGCTTTTATGCGAAAAAGTATACAATTTGATGTTGAACTTTGAAACTGTATTGACTTTATTTATCTTCTCATGGGTCTGAAAACTTAGGTTAGTTTTTTTTTTTTTTTTTTTTTTTTTTTTTTTTTAAATCACCATTATTTTGAAACTTATATTAATAGAATATAATGTGATTGGCAAAAAAGTTCTCTAAATTTTGTTTGAAACACTCGTGATTCTTTACAATATAGTATTTGTTTTATACTAAATCTACTTTTAACCTAAAGAATCAAGGCCTCCATTATCAGAGTTCGATTCTATAACGGCAAATTATACCATGGACTAGGGTCTACCTTGCATGGTTGACACTGGTCTAAAAAAACTTTCAGATTATGTATCTTGACACATTCTGTACCGACAGTTTTTGTACCTATAGCTATCATATTACGTGCTACCACACTAAATATTTAATCTTACATTCTTACCCTTCTCCAACTTGAATATAATTCCCTCCTGACATTCTCAACCCTCTCCATCCTTACTGCCTTTCCTCTACCTCTCTGCCCTACCCTTCTCTCTCTCTCTCTCTCTCTTCATGGCTTCCTGATTTTCTGTACTCATTGTAATCATTATAGTGACGAAGAAGAGCAAAAGGTGAAGGGTTGTGTTTGGGTTTTATGTGTAGATATATGATAATATGATGAGAGTAATAAGTTTAGAGATCTTATATATTTGTTCTATGTGAAATGGTAACTCTGGTATTGGCCCGGTTCACTCAGACTCTATATTATTCAACCTCTTGTCTATATGTATATATATACATATAGTCATGAGGATTTATATATATATATATATATATATATATATATGTTAGGTCTGATTGAGCCGTGCCAATATCTCAGTTCTTTTTCATTCATCACTCAGCTCTGATATTATGATGCTTTCTTCTTCTGTCAACGTAACCCACTGTGAGTACTCTACTCTCATCATCTCTTTCATCTACCTAGCTAGCTAGCTAGGGCTAGGGTTTCCAAGCTTTCCCATGGAAGTTGGCTGGAGACTCGAGTCTTAGCTTTTACTTCTTTCATAATACTACTGTGGATTTGTATTGTATGGTTTGTTAGGGCAACCACAATACTGATTTTTGAGGAGGCAATGCTTATGTGGACGGGAGAAGAGAGGAGAAACATTGTTCAAAAACCTTGATTTTTGCAGGAATTGTGGACCCCACAAGAAAATAAAGACTCTCGTTGGTGCGGCGCATCAAGAGCCCTCAGTCAAGCGCGTAGACTCCAAGTGCCCGCTGAGTGCGTTGGACCCACCAGAAAACAAAGACTCTCCTTGATGCGCGTGAGGCACACCAGGAGCACCCAGTCAGGTGCATGAACTCCACGTGCCTACTGGGTGCGTTATTGCATTGCATTTTTTTCTTCTTCTTCTTTTTGTCCATGTTTTAAAAATGATTTATTTACCTCTCAAATATAACATAAATATACTCACTTGTACATTTTAGTTTGCTAGAAAATGAGAGTTCTTATTTTTTATATGATAGAAAAATCTGTTACTGGAGTTTAATATTTATGGTATATTTGTTAAAAAGACAAATAATATAAAGTTTGATATAAAAAAATCACTTTTTTTTTTTAATTAATAAGTAGTTTGCTGGTTGGGCAGTCTTAATAAATAGAGATAGTTTTTTTGGAGAGAAATAAATAGAGATAGTTAATGCTTAACGTGTGCAGTTATGTCTTTTTCTCCAAATAGCAAATGTATTTCAGCTTAGCCTGTCATCCCATTCATTTCTCACTGTCATTTTTGACATTTACATCAGACCTTTGAAGGAAAAATTGCTGTCATCTTTCATCTCAATACTTTATTCACTACTTATTAACTTGATTAATTAACTAGTGTTATAATTAAATGTTAAAAAATAATTCTATATAAAGTAAAAAAAATGATTTTAGAAAATAAATGTAGAGTTACTTTTTACTCCTTTTTGTGTGTGTGTGTGTGAAACAGTGAAAAATATTATTGTTCAAGTAAAGGAAAATATGCAAATTTTACTATGGATCATATTCTATGTAGTAGCTTGGAGCCTTGGACATAATCTAGTTTTATCTCTATTTAGTGGATCATAGTCAATTTAGTTTTAATTTTTTTTTTTCACATAATCTAGTTTTATTATAATAACGCTGAAGTATTATTTTAATTAAACTTCATATATCTGCTATCCATTTTCATTTGATACATACAATATGCTCATTATAGGCTATAACAACACTAAAGTATCATTTTAATTTCAAAACATATTCCTTGACAATAAACATATATGTATAAATTCTGTTATGCAATTTCATTTTATACACACAATAAATTTATTATAGTAACAGTAGTGAAGTACAGAGTATCATTTTAATTCTATTACATGTTCATTTGGTCATATACATATTTGTGGCGTATCACCATGGCCCACTATATAACGATTAAAGATGAATAATATAGGATACATAAAAATATGCAATAAATCCCAAATTCATGACTAGTGTATTTGAGTTATTCTAAAATTTGTTTCACACATTATACTTTTTGATATCAATATATGGTAACAAAATATACAAAATTAATAATGAGACAAATTAAAAATAAAAGGAGACACACTGCACACGTGGATAATCTGGTGTTAGATGATGAGTTATCCTTTGAGATCATGATTCATGAGGCTTCGGCTTCAATTCGCAGCTGGTGAGGAGCTGGCGAGCTCGAACTGTGACCTGCAACCGCGCGAGTGCGTGCATGCAATGCAGGGCTATACGCGCCTGTCTTCTCACGCACACTCCACGCGCCACCGCCTGCAGCTTCACCAGGCTTCGCAGAGCCCTAAACGCCCGCCTTGCCTTCAACGACAAAAAACCGAAAACACAGCTCGTTAATTAGCAAAATAACTTCAACGACAGATTAATTAATTAAGCTATATAGGTAAAGCATAGAGAGAGGTAGTACAAGATGGGATCTAAAATGAGCTTGAATGGTGATGGCGGCGATGTCTTCCTTGGATAGAAATTGAGAATAGCTAGCGGCGGCGCTGAAGCTCTCGCCGGAGGCGTCGTTACGAAGTATGGTTACGGTCTCATGACATGGTGGCGATCGGCGGAATTTTCGCCGGACAATGGCGAACCAGTTTTTCCGAGGCAACCTCATTAATTCTCAGCTCGCAGATCAACAATGGCTATTGCTATGCCTATTAGATTGGATTTGGCGTAGTCATATGCACAAGGGAGTTGTTGTATGTATATAAGCAGAATAAGGCCCTGACATGTTTGTTGAAATGCCGCAGAGAACGTGGTGGGATGATTTCTAGCTAGGATGTGTGAATTGGAAGCATATACATCTAAAGGCCATTTGTTGCGAGGCTTGACTAATTTTAAACTCTAGAATTTTCACTCAAGAGTCATCGAAAAAGGTAAATCATGAACCGTTCTATCAAGATTCGAATTCTATCAAGATTCGAATTCCCACATGTTGCTGATATTCTAATGCCTTCACTAAATTGAATTAAAATTAATAATTCTCTTACTTAATAGTAATTTGATGGAGTATACATATCTTGACACTTGGTACAACATAACCATAATACATATAACTTGAATAATCATATTTGAAGACATGGGCATATGCCAATAAGTGCAACCATGCCCATTTACCCAACTTGAAAGCAAAGTAAATTAAAGCCAGGCAAGCTGAATATATAAACTATTTCATCCAGCCACTTGACAGTTAAAAAAAGAAAATTTACAGAGCCATATTTAGCTTGTATTTACAGTAGGTTTAATTTATTATTGATGATTAGGGGAAGAGATTCAGATAAAATGCTTCATTTTAATCTCTTCATGACTCTGTAGGAAGCCCATTCTGTGTCCAGGCAGCATATCCACCTGATATGTCAGTGATTCCAGTAAAACCCTGCAATTGTTAATCAGTTAACTTTTGAATCTTAATCACCTCATTAATTGGGGAGAGTAAATAATTTGATTCAAAAGACTTACTGCAGAAACAAGATCAATTGCAGCCATAAGTGATCTCTTGCCTAATTGGCACCCCTGAAAGTGAAATTCATACCAATTATTTAGTACTTTTCGTTCATAGCTGATTCTGTATTACTTGGCTCTGTTTGGTATAACAGACTTATAATTTATTTGTAATTTAAAATAAGCTATATATAAACTGTACTCTAAAATAAGTTCTACCAAATAAAGTCTTTGTGTCGGGCAAAACTTACAACAATAATTTCATCATCCTTTCCAAAATGTTCCAGCACTTCCTCTAAAAACCTGGGGTTCTTTGACATGCCTGCAACCATAATTATAGGTAGGAATTACCCAAAGTAAAAACATTAATTACTTCTTAAATAGACCCAACTTATAATGATATATAAACTATGTATTAGTGTATAAACCTGATCCAACTTTGAACATGTAAGGAATGTTTATGGCTCCGGTAGCGTGACCAGCCATAAACTCTTCGGGAGTCCTACACACGTACATATCAATACACAACCACTTAATTAATTAGCATATAAATAAGTAGTTAATAATCTTGAAATTAAAATGGATTAATTAATTATTAGCAGAAATTAATGAAGCACCTGACATCTAAGTAACGGTGGCCAGCCTGGAGAAGCTCATGTGCCACTCGGACCGGCACAGAAGCTGGCATAGTTGTGGACTCCACCTTCTCTCCAACTGCTGCCATCCAACTGCAATATAATGTTCATTTTAAGGTTTGAATGACGTTTTTAACCTTAAAAATGACTCCAAACTAACAACTCTCAGAATCCAAGAACCCAATAACGAAAAAAGTAAATCATGAATCACCCAAACAGTCTTCCGTCAATCTTTAGAGTTGAGGAATATAATTCATATCCGCACTAACTTAAAAAGATCGATTTCTAATATAAAGAGCCCTATACTATATCATACATGGAACTTTGGAGAGAGTATGACTCTATTTGGTAAAATAGTTAGCTTATCAACTAATTTTTGTTTAACTTAGTTAAAAAATCAATGTAAGTGTTTGGTTAATCAGTTTTTGCAACTTTTTTAATAAGCTTTTTGAAGAAAGAAAATATACCAAACAGTTATCAGCTAACTGTTAATTTAGCTAACATCTTTCTATAGTCGCTAATGTTATCAATTAGTTATACCCTTTAACTCAATCAGCTAAACAGTTATTTAGCTGACAGGATCTAAAAAGTATACCTGAAGTTGGGAGTTTTGTAGGTACCACCCAAGTTTCTTCTCTGGGGTACCCGAAATTGAGATCTCGCCATCATCGGAACAACTCTACATCTGTGCATAAGCTTCATATTATTAGTTGAAGCCTCCCTTAAGCATATAATATATAAACATAAATGTGAAATTCAACTATCAATTTAAATTTTTAGTTGAAATAGAGCACGTGCTTCAATTCAACAAGAAGCTAGGAAAACATTATCGTATGAACCTGCGAGTAGAGTTTGATATGATTGTTTGATCAGGGAGGAGTGAGGAGGTGGAGGGAAGTGAGAGAGCCTTCATCATTGCTTCAGTTCAGATGAATACGATGATCTTAGCTAGGTTGATTGGTTTTTGGACTTGTACGTTGTTGTGGTGTTTGTAAGACTACTGTGACTGATAATAGTGGAACATGTGTGTCGCTTAGGAAGGGAGAGATCACTTTCTGGAATGTGTGGGAGAGATGAAATGGGAATTGGGCGGGGGATATTTATGGATAGAGACGAGTGTAACGGTTGCGGGATCTCTGGGTTGTGGATAGGATGACACGCAAAGAGTGATTAATGGATTTTTGGTAATATATGATCTAAAATAGGAAATGAAGGTGCATTGGAGGTTGAATTCTTGCGTGGGTGGTGACTCATCACTATATCATGTTATCGCCAATTCATATCCACAAGCACGCTTTTCTATGTGTTTGGTAAATATGTACTCATGCACTACTTTTATTTTTATTACTACAATCTAACGTTATTATAACTGTTCTAATTAATATGTTCTGAATTTCTATTTATAATGATAATAGTGATGTTATCAAACTACAAACTACTTAACTCTTCATACACTACTATATCTACTATTTTCCTTAAATCTAGTCTCATATATCTTTTTTTTTTTTAAAGTTTTTAATAGAGTTAATTTTAGCAGAATTCATTTGTTTCGGTGACAATTTCAAATTTAGTCTTAGACTATATTTTTACAATTTAACATTTGTTATTATTATTATTTTTTGTACATTTTTTGTTCTTCTAATGACTTTTGGTCTTTGATATCTAGATTTTTGTTGAGGCCATGAGGCTGCCCTTCATTGCATATTTGTGTGGTTTACATTATTATTATTATTATTTATTTTGGGCAAACTTATATATAGTTATGATTTTAATTACAAGATATTTTGTTTTAATTTTTCTACTTTATTTTTATGGTATTCATGTGAGCAAATATCAAATAGTTAAGAAAATTAAGAATAATACGACATGAAAGTATGATGAATGCATGGAGCAATTGCAAAGAATTGAAGCTTTTTAACTTTTTTTTATATATAATTATTTTAACTTTTTTCTTAGTTTAGTACAAGATGATTAAGTGCCCAGTGAGTTGTCTAAACATTACAAATTAAAGTGTGATTAGTTATTTATACATGTTTAACAAATATAACACTTAAACAAACCTTGGTGAATTGCCAAGTACTGAACTGTGTCTTTGCATCTTTAAGATGCCTCTGTATAATGCTATAACAACTTTGATGAACCAATTTTTTCCTGAAACGGATCATTTGAACAAGTTTGGACTGACTCAATGTGCTTTGGGCCGACCCAACTATGTGGCCTTGACTGACCTCTTTTTTTTTTTTTTGAACTAATTCATCATCTGTTTATATCAGAGGTTTGTATACACAATGTACGATTCCAATACATTTGTAGAGATTTTTTTTTTAATACTATTGACTCTGTTACAATTTAATATCTGTTTATAGCTACTTTCTTAAAGTAGTATCTGTTCATAGCTACTTTCTCAACCTACTGAAGCACAAAGAGTCAACAGTTGCCTTTACTGAGGCTTGAATCCACTCCCATCATCCATGTGTGAGTGTAAATCGGGACACCGGGTGCCACTTGTAGAGATTTTTTTTTAAAGGTAATAATCAACTTATAATGTGAGTGTATTGCATGTATACACCCATATAGATGCCATGTGTTGCATCCTAAATGTATTCAACTTTTTTTTTTTCTTGTCAGTGGTTGAAAATAATTTTATAAATAATTTTATTTATATCCTACTTGATGTGAAATTAAATATCAGTATGATTGTCAATTATATATCCCCATTCTTATGCGATCACCCTTTGTTGAATAGAGCTGCATTATTATCCATCAAGGTTATTACTTTAATTCTTTAAGACTTTAAAGGACCATTTAGGAGGTAGACCCCTGGTTTTTTATTACACATGTAACATGTGTGAATATTAATTATGTATTAACATACACTATAATGTAATAATAATTAAATTAAAGAGGTAATGAAATTGAGCCTTGAGTTGCGACATTAACTCTTTTGTGTTTTAATAATGTAATTCAGTCTAATTATTAAAGAATATAATTAAATAATTTTAAAAAATCACAATGCTACACGCCTACAGTTGTGAGTGGTTAAGTTCAGCAGATCAGTGAAGTTCCGGTCTTCCACCGCCATAAATCTAGTCAAACCACCCCGCCACCGCTCGACGGAGGAGCTGATGGCGAATCTCATCGGCGTCTCGTCTTCCCCGCTATTCAACCACTCATCTCTTCTCTTCTCCTCTCGTTCCAATTCACAATCTCTTCCCTTACAACTCAAGGTATCCCTCCAAACGCGCACCTGAGTATATACTGGTTTGTAAAAAGTATTAACAATTTTTTTTGTTGCTTGATGAAGAGCGGTCGCGATCGGCAATTGCTGATGCTTCGAGTGCACTGCTCGTCGGAGCAAGTTACAGACGCGGAGAAAGAATCCAAGACGGAGGAGTTGTCGTCTCCTTCTACTAGCAGTGGTTCGAGCATTTCAGCATACAGTTGGTGTGCAGCCCTAGGAGGCATCGGATTCCTGGAAACTTCGTACTTGACTTACCTCAAACTCACGGAGTCTGATGCCTTTTGCCCCGTTAGTGGTGGCAGCTGCGGCGATATCCTTAACAGCAGCTATTCAGTTGTTTTTGGTAATCTCTTGATGCATATCGATGTGACCTATGATATTTTTATTTCCTTGATTATTGCTACTCTTAATTTCTGTTCTCATTTCGTGAATGCTCTGCCCCTAGTGAATTGCGCCGTTTCATACTCTGTAATCTCGAAATGGAAATGATATTATGTTATTCAATACTGCTAGAGAATATATTAGTAAATGAACTTCAGTGTTCAACTGTTCATCCCTCTGATGTGGCAGGAGTTCCGCTTCCATTGATTGGTATGGTTGCGTATGGAGTAGTTGCAGCACTTGGGCTGCAATTAGGCAGAAAACAGTTGCCACTTGAAATTGAAGAGGCTAGCGGGAGATTTGTTTTACTTGGCACAACTACTTCTATGGCTGCTGCTAGTGCATACTTTTTGTACATCCTAAGTACGAGATTCCCCGGGGAGTGGTGTTTATATTGTTTAATATCTGCTGTCTTATCCTTCAGTTTGTTCTTCACCACTGTAAAGGTCCTATTCTTAACATGGATATTATGGTTTATTTGATTAACTGCTCTGTGCTACATCTCTGAGAAGGATTTTGGGCTTATGTTACAGGGTTTGGGATTAGAGGAGGTGAAAAAAGAACTGGTTTTACAGCTATCTGTAGTGCTCTTGGTGGTTGCTGCCTTAAACAATTCATATAATGCTTCTCAGCCCACAAGGTTGGTAGGCCTTATGACAATGTAGGATAACCTTTTGTGAAATGCTTACACAAGGACAAATTGGGAAAGAATATTTTCTTTGTTTTAATCCTTGAACTCAGTGTTCATGTTCCTTTTATGTTACATTATCCAACCAAGGTATGAGCTTGGTGAGATGGGATGATAGTGCAGAAAGTGTTCAGTACTATCTCCTCCTTTAAATCTAACATCTTTATAAATTAACTCAGATGCTAGTTGGGGTGGCTATGGTTGCAGTGTTGCACTGTGGTCATCGGTCTTCAATTCCAATTTTTACATGTCAATTGGTATTGGATTTAATAGATTCCATGAAATATCAGTTAAAACTTGCTGGGTATTCACAACTTTGTTGCATAAGGTTTGAAATGACTTGAAACATGTCGTAAGTGTCTATTAATTCCATTTTCTATTTTTTTTTTTTTAAATACAGTTCTGAGGTGACTGAGCTGCCATACTTTGCCACTGAGATCACAACACATTCAACTCCTTATGCTATTTCTTTAGCCAAGCATCTAAGTTCAATAGGAGCAAAAATGTATGGGGCTTTCTGGTGTTCACATTGTCAATATCAGAAACAGGTAATATACATTTTAACCGCTGTGCATAGTTAATAATGAAATGGAACCATATAAAACCTAATCATAATAGATATGAAGGCACTAATACATAAATAGAGTCGAGTTATTCTTGAAACTTGATTTCTTCTTGCTTTTGTGACTACTGACTAATGAACACTCAACTTCGGTTCTTGGTGGTCTCAATAGCTTGAGACTGGCAAAAGCACTTCCGTCAAGCTAAAGTATAAACATATGAAACTTTGAACATGCTTTTCTGTGCACTTGAGTTTGAAATAACAACTGAGCCAAACTTTGACTTTGTCTTGTATTGCAAGTTGGTCTTGCTGTTCAGATAGTTTATCAAACACAGATAAGGGAGTTTTCATTATTTCTTGATAATTAAAGTGAAAATAAACAGTTCCCTGGCATTCAAATGTTTCTTGAACAAAAAAACTATTTGAACTTAAAATCTTCTCTTTTTAGTATATTTGTTTTATTTCTGACTTCCAGAGGAAGGCAGTCATATTCTTCTATCCTTCACTCTAATTTACTTCTTTTTTTTGTTTTGTTCTGTTTTTGTTTGTTTTTTTTTTCCTGCAAAATAATGATAAAATATCACCTTTGATTCCTAAGTGTTGAGCATATAATATATAAACATAACTGTGTAGTCTAACCATCAATTTAGGATTTAGTTGAGATGGAACACATCTTACAATTTGGTGTCATCTCCGTGTCACTCGATAAAAAAGAGATTATGGTCCATGTGTTGCTTGGAGCCCGTCAAAAAGTAACTAGCTTGCACACTTGAGGGGGCATGTTGAGCATATATATAATATATAAATATAAATGTGCAGTCTAACTATCAACTTTGGCTTTTAGTTGAGACAGGAAGACATCCTTCAGTTTTCAGTTATGTGGGTATATTGGATTCATTCCTTTCCTTTAATTGTTAGAGCCTCCACTTTTGATCCAGATATCAAAGAAGCTCAGTGAAAACATAATCTTCTACTAGCCACTGATGTTGTCCCTTCACTTTAACTCTATTAAATATTATTCGCCTAGGGAACCAGAAGCACCACTTTAGTTTCAACTTGGGAATCAAAAGTGGAGGCCCTAACAACTAAGGGACTGGGTTTAGTACTTTAGTATACCCTTATAATTGAGAGACTAAAATGTTATTTCCCTAAAATAAATTTCCCCTATTTTATTCAGACAGTTGCAATTTAGAGGTGTGTTTTTCCACCTTTGGAAACATCTTGAACATCATTAAATCATTAATCAGCTTATTGTTCATGAAAATCAATTACACCATTTACACCCATGAATTAATTTTCCTGCACTAACTTGAATATTCTTTAATTTGTGCCTGTTAATCTGTAATTAAGTATAGATTTGAATAGTAGAGAGGATCTTTAATGGGTTGGATCCTTGCCATGAACTCTTGAATATAGTTTAGACTATAGAGGAATGCTTTTCAAAATAGCAAAAATTGTTAATATAAGCAAAGTTCACGAACTTCTTCTAAAGACTAATGCTACTCTTGTAGATGATGAAATTTTTAGAAAAGAGAAGCCTCTGCTAAAATTCTCATATACTCTGTTTACTTGCTTAATGAAGCTTCACTGCATACTGAATTCTCCAATTGTTGCATCCTTTACTATATAGATGTTTGGGCAAGAAGCAGCAGAGTTATTGAACTATGTGGAATGCTTTCCTAATGGGTTCAAGAAAGACACTAATATGGCTTTGGAATGTGCGCTTGTTAAGATCGAAGGGTTCCCAATGTGGGTGATCAATGGACAGGTGAACAAGCTCCCCCTTTTGCCATACAATTCTTACACAGTGGATTGTTATTCTTTTTATCCCTTTGTTATATTTTTCAAATTTCCTTTCTGATTTTGATCTCTCATCCGAAATTACTGCTCTTGTCCAAAGCACTCCTGTAAAGGAAATCTTTTCATAATTGTCTAGATGCTATGCTAACCCCAAAGACATTTGTAGTAGCCCGTAGCCATTCACCCTTTTTGAGATTGCATTTTTTTCAACTTCCGGTTTGAGGTGCATCAAATTTTTCAGATGTTTGGTTTATGCAAAGTGATATTTTCTTGCAGGTTCTAAATGGAGATCAGGAGCTCTCCGAGCTGGCTAAGGTGTCAGGATTCCAATATGATGAATCTAGTGTAGCAAACTGACCTTTATTCATGGAGAGAATTCCTATAGTCAATGAGGGGAATTCCCTGTTTTTTTTCACCCAGGTAAAGTAGTTCATCACTTTGTATACTTCTTTTAAGCTATTCTTAATTAGAGACAGAGAGCGTGGATTGGAGGATGGGTAGTGGTGTGTTGTTAATCTTCAGAGTCAGCTTATTTGTCATTTTGTCCCAGTACTAGATTCTAATTTTCCCCCAAAAAACAAAAATAAATGTATATAAATATTTGCTATGATGCATTCTCGAAAGAGAAAATATACTTTGTATTTTAAATACTTTGATTTAAATAAGACCTAATAACCAGTTGTTATACCATTAACCATTTATACTGCATTGTAAACTCTAATTCAAAAAAATTATGTCACTACGTATACAAAAGTTATTAAATTTTAGATACATAAAATGTTGGCTAACATGTTATGTGTCTGCAGTTAACATATTTTGTACTTACAGTTAACAGTTTATGATTCTATAGTTATCATGTTATGTATCTATAATTATCACATGATTTACCTTCAATTTGTTTAAAGTACAAAAATAGTTAACTGTAAATACAGAATGTGTCAATCAAATATACAAAATCTAAATATTATTTTTGGACCAAAGTTCATAGTGAAAATATAATTTACACCTAATAACCTAACAACCCACCAACCACATTTATATTAGCCATATGCCCACATGTCGTAACTAGCTAGTGGACACTAGTTTTGTTAACCAATTCTGTAATTAGTTTCAATATATTTTTCAGCCACAAATAGTTATTTAATAATTCTTAAAGATAGCTTTACAACAAGGACCAAATAACGTTATCCAAACATAATAAAATTATCTAAATAATGTTGCTTCAAAAATACCATTTATTCAGCCCCTCTGTAGAGATTATACTTGAACTATGTTCAACCATTGATCCCCTTTTCTTCGTGTTTCAGTGTTTTGTCTTGACATGCTACCACTCTATCGAGTATGCAACATATTTGAGAGAAGAGACAAATGTTCGAAACTTGACAGTGACAATATGGAGATTATGTTCAAAGTGGATAGATTCTTTGTGCGTTGGATTTAGCCTTGCTTGTTGAGTCATGGAGTTACTGTGATTTAAATTCTCTCACATACTCTGTTGGGACGGGGTGTGGGGGAGCATTGGAGTTGGGGATTAACCTTTTGGAAGAAGAGTATACAACATATTTTCGTAAGAAACTCAAAATTTTATAATATCGCGTCAAGATTGTTATATTACAGAGCATGATCCCCTTGTAAGGTGAATCAAGTTAATTTTTCTTTTTCAACTTAAATTTATTTTTCTCACCTATATTAATGTTTTAAATTAATATACAATTATATTAAACCACTATGTCAGGTTCATTTTCAAAATAATGCAAGTTCATTTTTACAATTGTAATGCAACTACATTATGATAGTGTATCTCAAATAGATTCATTAATGAAATATTGCAGGTTCATTTTTACAATACTGAATGTTTACATCAAGATTTTGTGTGTGAGAATAAAAAATAGAAATGCACATATTTTCCTTTGTTAAGATTCCATAGCGGACGTTTTCCAAAAAATAAAAAATAAAATCCATAACGGGCTTGTAAATCAATGAAGCCCAATATTAACAGCCCATTACCCTCTCTGGAAATCCAAGATGGCCGATAGTGGGGCCGGGTCAGATAAGAACAAAACCCAACTGTTCAACTAACAACTTACAAAACCGAAGATCCCTCAGAATATTCCCCTGGCCCCACCCCTGGCGTTTTCTCCGATCTTCTCAATCATTAATTACGTCCTTTATCCTTATCCGACATTCGGATAAGGGTCCCACATCACCCCTGGGCCCCACTCCTCCCATCATCCGCCACGCTGACACTCACTCCGCTCCTCAAATATCTCCGTCTCGCAATTTCTCAACAATCAAACTTCTTATCTACTCTCTTCATCTCAACCTTTAGATCTTTCCTCTGATCTACAGAGATAATGATTTCGGAGACGGAACTACTACACAAATTTCAAGTTTTCAAGGTCGCCGGACGGGATAAATGCGGCCGTAAAATCCTCCAAGTCACCGGAAAATATTTCCCCGGTATCAATTCCGATCGCCGTTGGCTAATACCAATTTCCCTTTCCTGTTATTTTATTTATTATTTTATTTTTAAATTTATAGATGACGGTCATGTCACCTATAAATTAAAAAAAAATAACTCTGAGTTTAATTTGACATTGATCAGCAAGGAACCTGAGCGTGGACGCCGTGACGAAGTATCTAGAGAAGAATATTCTCCCGGAGCTAGAGAACCAGCCTTTCTCGGTGCTGTACCTCCACGCCGGCGTGGAGAAGAGCGAGAATTTCCCGGGGATTTCCGGTCTCCGAGCGATCTACGATTCGATCCCGGTCGCCGTCCGGGAGAATATCGAGGCCGTGTACTTCGTTCATCCGGGGCTCCAGTCCAGGCTGTTTCTGGCCACTTTCGGGCGATTCATCTTCACCGGAGGAATTCGCGGGAAGATAAAGTATGTGAGCAGAGTGGATTACCTGTGGGAGCATTTAAGGAGGAAGGAGGTGGAGTTGCCGGAGTTTGTGTACGATCACGATGAGTATCTGGAGTACCGGCCGATGATTGGGTATGGATTGGAGGGCGATGATCACCCGAGGGTGTACGGTATGTCTACGGTGGACTCGCCTGTGATCATGTACTCCACCAGGTGCATCTCCTAGCCGGTTGTTTAATTTTCCGGTGATGGATGAATAGGCCGGCCGGCGTTTGATTGTTTAGGTTTTTGTGGGAGTTTCTGTGCGTGTTTTTCAGTTCAAACTTTGTATATACGCTTTTTGGTTTTTTTTTTTGGTTATGAATCTCCGAGCACTGTAAATTCTAATAGAAATTAGGAAAAAAACAAAAAAAAAGTCGTCAAAATGGTGTTTTAATTTTTGTGGTTAGATTATATTGTTGTAATTTGTGTCAAAATACATTATACCCCTTCCATTAGGGTAGAAACTCAAGCTCGACCAACAAGCTAATTAAGTTAGTTAGGTAATTATCAATTTATAGTGAAAGCGGACTAGTTTTTCTTGGTTTAACTTAATTGTAAGCAAGGTTTATCTTTTTCTAATCCTTTGTCAATTAGATCACAAGTCAATGTTATCCAATGTATATTCTATACAAGATATTTGGTTAGGAAAGAAGTAGGAATTCAAATTACATTATTTGGTAGGGTCGAAGTCAATGTTATCCAATGTATATTCTATACAAGATATTTGGTTAGGAAAGAAGTAGGAATTCAAATTACATTATTTGGTAGGGTCGAATAGGCTTATCACTGAAAATAGAAAAGGAAGAAGTGATATAAAGATTAAAATGTTCTTGTGTAATAATAATAATAATAATAATAATAATAATAAATTATTATTATTATTATTATTATTATTATTATTATTGATGATTTTATTAGAATCGGGTCCACAATAAACCAAGTATCGTGATACCGAATGAGAAAGGAGAATAATAATATTATTTATCCGAGTGTGAGGTCCAATAAAATGCATACAAAAGCCTAAGAATACTGACCCAAAGGCTAGAGAAGGACTAGTACATAATAATTAATAAATAATAGATAATAAATACCCTTGACCTAAGGATTGACCTTTGTCTCTATGATGCGACAGATAAGACTTAAACGAGCAAATCAGAGAAGTCTTCGTGTCTTGGAGTGATGTCTTAAGCGAACCAAGGTTGACCTAAGGTCCAGAGTTTTATACTGTAGGAAGACTCCTCTCAGTCAACCATGTGTGGTCCTACCAAATGGTTGCACCCCTTAACCACCATTTGGCTGCACCCCTTAACCGCCATTTGGGTGCACCCACATACGCATGTGTGTGCATACAGGATACACACCCCATGCATGCATTTACGTGCTTGCTCGAATACCACCTGTTGGTCCTGGATGAGCAAGCTATAAAGTCTAGAAGGGGGGGGGGGGGGGGGGGGTTGAATAGACTTTATCAAATTTTCGATTCTAACTCAAAGTGAGCTGAAAAGAATTAAGGTTTCCTTGCAGCGGAAGTCTCAAGCTTGCGTAAAATATGATTGTAGTGTTTTGTAAATTGTGTGATCGTGTGAATAAGAGTTATGGGGTTAGTTGCACAATAATAATAATAACAGTAAAGTAAAGTGCAAGAGAGGAATTTGAGTGGTTCGGCCAACGCAGCCTACGTCCACTGTTCTCCTTTCACTCCAAGGAGCAAATCCACTATGTATTATCACCAATACAAAGTCTGGACAGAAGCAACCCGCTTCTTCCCTTCTTGACAATCCTTGAGATAGAAAACAGCCGCACCGTTTTCCTATCCTTCACTGCCTGACAATCCTTGAGATAGCGAATGGTCGCACCGTCTTCCTATCCTTCACTGCCTGACAATCCTTGAGATAGAAGATAGCCGCACCGTCTTCCTATCCTTCACTGCCTGACAATCCTTGAGATAGCGAATGGTCGCACCGTCTTCCTATCCTTCACTGCCTGACAATCCTTGAGATAGCGAATGGCCGCACCGTCCACCTATCCTTCACTGCCTGACAATCCTTGAGATAGCGAATGGCCGCACCGTCCACCTATCCTTCACTGCCTACTCAAAACTTCCCTTCGAAAGTTGGTGCTGTTGTGTTTGTGCTGGACTAGTAAAAGAATCAAAGTGATTCTTTTATCTTTTAAGCTTAGAATATGCACACTGGAATTTTATGTCTCGAAGCTGAGCTTTTCCTCTCTATTCTTGTGTTGTGCATTCATTGGCTTGTATTCCCCTTCGGTATCCACTACTTTTTCTTCTAAGCCTTGGGGTTTTATATTTGGGAAGAAATATTCCCGTTGCTAATTTGACCGTTTTGCAGCAGTCCAAATCTACCAAACAACCCACATTAATTTTTGTCTCCTTCACGTGCTTAGTGGAGTTGATAAAATATTTCCTTGTTCAAGTCTCCATACTTTACCCGTTGAAGCTCCACCTTAATTTGTATCCCATGTGCTAGCTTGATCTGAAATCCCACTTGAAGTCTTCCATAAAATATTCCACTCCCATAATTCCCGTATGGTGTCTTGCATGTTGATAAGANCAGCAGTCCAAATCTGCCAAACAACCCACATTAATTTTTGTCTCCTTCACGTGCTTAGTGGAGTTGATAAAATATTTCCTTGTTCAAGTCTCCATACTTTACCCGTTGAAGCTCCACCTTAATTTGTATCCCATGTGCTAGCTTGATCTGAAATCCCACTTGAAGTCTTCTATAAAATATTCCACTCTCATAATTCCCGTATGGTGTCTTGCATGTTGATAAGAAACTTTGTCTCCATGCTTGATTTAATATTCTTTCCACTATCTTGAGCCCATCTTTCTTGAATAAAATATTCATGCCCATTCTCCATCTTTAGCTTTCTCCTGATCACTTTGAATTTTATTTGAACTCTTTCAAATAAAATATTGTCACCCATATTACCTTTTCCCATGTGACATCTTCCAAGTGTATAATTAATTCCTTAGTTGAATCTTGAACTAGCTTGAAGGATTTCTTCATACCTCTCGCAACTTCTTCTTCCAAAAGTCTTCTTGCTAGAATAATACTCATTGAACCAATTTCATCTGAGTATTTTTCGTGATTACTGTAGCAATAGTACTATTCATATCAATGTAGCAATAGTACTATTCACCTCTCGAGTACTGTAGCACCTCTCGAAAATTCGATGTCTCGCAGCCATTTTGATCTACCTCTCACAAGTCTTTTGGCTTTCCAATCCACCTCTCGTGAGTTATATCCTTCTTCTATGACATCCAAACTCCTTTCCCATCCACCTCTCGTGGATTTTTATGTTCTTCTTTGGCCTCAAAACTTCGTTCAAAAACGTCTCCTGCGGATGGTACTGTAGCACCTCTCGAAGTACTGTAGCATCTCTCGAAGTACTGTAGCAGCGCGAACTTGATGTCTTGCAACCATTTTAATCTACCTCTCACGAGTACTTTGGCTTTCCAATCCACCTCTCGTGGATCATATCCTTATTCTATGATATCCAAACTCCTTTTCCATCCTCCTCTCATGGATTATTGTCTTCTTCTTCGGCCTCAAAACTTCGTTCAAAAGTGCCTCATGCGAATGGTACAGTAGCACCTCTCGAAGTCACTGTAGCAGTTTACTGAACCTTACTGTAGCAGTTTACTGAACTTGATGTTTCTTCATTTTCTTCTTTTGGAGACTAATAATTACAAATAAATTCTAACACATTTTTGGTATCATCAAAACCTAATTACAAATATTCCCAACACCACCACCTTGCTCCCGGAGTCCCGAGTAGTACCACGGCCCACCTCACTCTACCTCACCCATGAACCTGGTTCACACTCATATATCCCATCAATAATAATAATAACAACAAAGGTTAGTAGTGTCATTGCATCTCTTTTTTCATTTCCTACCCCCATTGAATTGCAATTCATAGGGAGTACCCATGAATTGTATGAATTGCAATTCAACAAAATGAGAAAATTGCAATTCTGTGAAATTGAAATTCTCTGAACAATGTAGTTAAGACTTTCATTAAATTTCAATTTAATTACAACTAAATTATGGTGTACCAAACGGTTGATAGTGATTGGGAATTTAGCGTTTGGTTCACGGAATGTTAGATTACCTTAGGGAATGTTAGTTTGCTGTGAATGTTAAATAACCGGGAATGTTAGATTATTATGTTTGATTTAAAAGTGAAGTTATGTAAATAAGATAACGGAAATAAGATAAATTAATGTCAAAAGTCCAATATTATTAATAAGATAAGGGAATGTGAGATCACCTAAGAAATTGAGGTGTATCTCACATTCTCTTCCAATATCTAAAAACTTCATGTGAAGGTTATGTTACATTCTCTGGGAAACTTATATAACTTGAACTAAACATAAGAATCTTATATTCCCGAGCAAATATAACCTTATTATAGTTATTTTATATAACTTAACCAAACACTACCTAGAGTTAATTGAGGATAACTCCAATCTAGTTATTTGGACGAGCAATTAAAAATGATTTATATCCTTGTGAATAAACAAAAATAGTTGTCGAAGACCTTGTAGTCTAGTGGCACCCAATGTTCTGATTATTACTCTCACATGGATGATGGGAGTGAGTTCAAGCCTTAGTAGAGTCAATAGTCCGTAACAATTTATATTTTGAATTTTTGGATTTGTGCATACCTAGATGATGAAGCCCATGACTTCTTTGTTGGGCTTCGTTTCGTGACTTCTCCATCTATATTTGGACAAAAGATCCCTGTCATGCCCATGGTTGTCATTTGTCAAGATGCAATGGATATATGTGATTATTTTTTCCTTGTTTGTATATTAAAAGGTTTTTTTTTTTTTTTTTCTTTTGAGTGCAAGTCAGTGACTGAAGCACAATTACCTGAGGCTCGAACCCACTCTCTTACTTTCATTGAGACTCAAACCCACTCTCACCCAACAGTTTTGAATTGTTGAAGTTGTTGGCTGAGTGGAATAACGTTGTTCTGCACATAATAACGTTGTAAGAACGTACAGTGGTGTTATAGTCTTGAAATTAATTAATTAAAGCACAAATGAATTGAAATAAGCTAGCTTGTGGATTCTGGTCCAACACACAGAATTTGACTTCATAAGGTATTGAATTCATATTCATAATACACATACACATAAACACGGTATAATGAACATGAATCTTGTGTATTATGTGTTTTATGTTATGTGTTTATGTGTCCTCAGCTATATAATTTTGTGCATTATGAATATGAATTCTGTACTCTATGAAGTCAAATTCTATATATTAGACTATCCTGGCCCATGATATAAATTGCCTTACAAATGCTTTAAATACAGTGTCGTCCAAAATTCCAGCCACCCGATGCAAAGCTCACACCCTGTTGAATTTTTGGTCCGGAAGTCCGCCTGATTTCAGACTAATTTGAGGAAAGGTGGAGGACTTTCAGTAACCCATACCCGTCAGTTTCACTGCAAATTAAAGACGATCCAGTCAAGTTGGTTAGGCGATTCACAAGTACAATCCCTAGGTCAACCAGAGACCTTCATACAGTACAACATTCAACTAGGACAATCTAAGCTGGTTTTGGCCGTCATGTCCTACAAAATGCATGGAGCAAAATGATGCAAAGGAGTGGGTTAGTGTTGTGCTGTTTTGCCATCAAGGCTCTTACTTGGTATTATATCTGATATGATCTGTGTTACGTTATTTTGAGTGCATAAATTATGACTAATTAACCTGTAATTTACACCCTACACTATAGACTTTTTGATTTGAAGTATGAAAGAAGTGAATAATAAATGGCATCTTCCGCTTCACGCAATTCTCTATAGCTATTAATTTTTGGCCAACAACTTCACCCTCTACACTATAGGGTGGGGAATGAATTCAAATCAGCTTAAATTGCATGTTGTACGTGGATTGGACAACTTAAATTTAATTTAAAAAATTATTTACCAAACGAAGTTGTAATGTTTCTTAACATTACGTTCACATGCATACCATATTGTTATATCTTTATCAAATTATTAAGTCAAATTAAGTGCATTTAATGCACCCTATGCCTGCAGGTAGATAATCAATTATGACTTTTCTTCTCCCAAAAGGTCTCTAAGGGACCGACAAAGCTTCTGGGATAATGTAAATCATGATAACTGATCAAATAAACACAGATGTTAGACCTTTGCACAAGAAGTCCCCTTAATTTGAAAGGTCTCTAAGGGACCGACAAAGCTTCTGGGATGATGTAAATCATGATAACTGATCAAATTTGAGAAGTTGCTTCCACACTGCCGCTGGTGAAACTCGATCCCTGGTCTCTTCTTTCAAACTTCACCCCTGTGACCAATTGAGCTGCTCTTTTGTTAGCAAATGAGCTATGGGCCATCCTCTAGGCTTGTATATTGGTCCCAAATTTATTTCCTTATTAAGTTGACTAACCACACATATTATTACCCCA
This sequence comes from Ipomoea triloba, assembly GCF_003576645.1. NCBI lineage: Eukaryota > Viridiplantae > Streptophyta > Magnoliopsida > Solanales > Convolvulaceae > Ipomoea > Ipomoea triloba. The sequence continues at coordinate 29,116,283 of NC_044920.1, read as the reverse complement.
ACAATGTTTTAATTTGAAGTACATTTACCATTCTTGTTAAATATCGTAGATTTAGTTTACTTCTGGTTTAATATATGCTCGGCTTTATATAGGCCTTGAAGTTTAACATTTTTATTTTTATTTTATACATTCTTTTGAACTAATTTTTAATCGAAGTGTCAAAAATAATTTTATATGCATTTTTTGTTTAGGTTAGAAGAAAAATTTACAACTATTATTCTAGAATGTGTATTGTAAAAATCTCGTTTTTGTATCATAGCATGTAAACAATATATACATTCACGGATTGTAAAGACGTAGTAGAAGACTAGGTTGTACGTATACTCGTTTTAAAACTTGCATGCAGGAATCAAGGATAATTTTAATCCTAATTTATTATGGATGCTTGGGTTACATAGGTTTTGTTTATCAAATTTTTTAAACAGTTGATAACTTTGTTTAAATTAGATATAAATTATCAATAAATAGAAAAAAAAAGTTTAAAATAAGTTCTTATTTTGAAAATAAAAAATTATTTTCTTTTAATTTTTCCCCAACTAATAAATTTAGTGTAGTAGTTTGACAATTTTGTATTATTGAATAGGAATGTAATGAACATATTTCAATTATTAAAACATCATTATATTTTTTAAATTTTATTTAGGCCCTGTTTGGTAAATGGTTGTTACCTGATTTTGTTAGCTGGTTGGGTTAGAAGGTATAATTAATTGATAATATTAGCTGATTGTAGAAAAGTGTTTGGTAAATTAGCTGTTAGCTGATAGTTGTTTGGTATAATTTCTTTTCTCAAAAGACTAATTAAAAAGGCTGCTTTGATTAGCCTTTTGATATTTAGTATTTTGGAGTTACAAAAAGCTTATTAACCAAATACTTATATTGACTTTTTTAACCAATTCAAACAACTAATAATGATCAAATAGATTAAAATTGACTGATAAACCAATTATTTACCAGGCCTTAAACTTGTCGTCCATAGCCTTGACTCTTGAGTCTTGAGTAGATAAATATTATGTCCGAATCGGAATTTTTTAACGTTGGACATATACATAACATACATTATTCCAGAAATTAAACAATTTTAGAGTTACATTTTAACCAATTCCCCAAAATGAATGGGTTTAGCAAAGTTGTTCCCTGTGTTGACCAGAAACTGCGCTGCTATCTTTGCAGCCTTTTGGGTTGGATGAACGAAATCGAAATATAAATATTCATCACGCCTGGTGCATAGGTTAGATAATGGCTTGCGGCATAGCATTAATCCGTTGTTAGGTCCCACTCCACAACATGCATCTTCAACATTCTTAAAACCTGCGTGTACAACCAGGTTCACATCACAACAATCTAAGGGTCCATTTAAAAAACAGAAAAATTATTTCTGGAAAATATTTTTTGAAAAATGAGTTATTTTTGAAAAATAATTTCATTTTTAGTGTTTGGATATATTCTGGAGAACTGTCTTCTGTTCTCATTTGATCCGAATTCGTGTAAGGCGATATATTGATAGGATGCTTAGTTGCTTACCGTGTGCACTAGGGTTATTGATAGCAGACATGGTTATACCGTAAAAATCTCCAAGCGAGTAATGCACACCAGGATTTGTTGAGCTAAAGTTTTGGAGAAGGGTGAGAGTGGATGCTTGGAAACTTCGAGCTGCTTCATTCATTGTTTCATTACAGACTCCCCCATTCATGCTGCGACTCATAGGCCAGCTTCCGATGGGTGGTATGCCGATTATACCAAACTTTCTTGCCCCCGCATCATATAAGCTCTGTACATACAAACAAACGAAGAAGAAATAGTTGATTTGTAGAACAGAACAGATAAAATGGGAGAGATCGAGGCCGGCCGGGATTTGACCTTTAATCTTTTGGCATAAGCAGCCATGAGTTTTTGAATGAATTGGTGTGCGGATGTATTGGGCGAAGGGAACTTAAAGTATTCGGTGAGATCATTGCTTCCGATGCTTATGAGGTATAGTGATGTGTTGATCAGAGCCGCAGCTTTAGCGGCACCTAATGCCTGTGTGAGGTTGCGGCTAACAGTTTGGAATTGTTGAAATTGTTGGCCGAGTGGAATAACGCGGATCTGCACATATATTATAATATACGTAAGAACGTCGGATTTTAGCTGTTTGGAGCAAATCGCTGAATTACTAAAGAATATTTTTTTTGATGTTTTGACCAGATAGCTGATTCGTCAAAATTTTAACAGATTCACCGTTTATCAAACAAGTCCAGAATCTTAAAATTAATTAAAGCGCGTAGTACAAATGAATTGAAAGAAGCTCAGCTCAGCCCAGCCCGTACAAATGATTTGAATCCCGTGTCGTTCAAAATTCCAGCGCCACCCGAGGCAAAGCTCACACCCTGCTGAATTTTGGTCCGGAAGTCCGCCTGATTTCGGACTAATTTGAGGAAAGGTGGAGGACTTTTAGTACCAATACCCGTCAAATTCACTACAAAATAAAGGCAACCCAGTCAAATTCGTTAGGCTATTGATTTAGTAATCACAAGTTCAGTAGTTCCCAGGTCAGCTAGTCTATTGACGTTCTTGATTTTAGCTAGCATTCAGATAAGACAATCTAAGCTGGTTTATACGGACTAGAGACACAAGAAGAGATTTTAATTACCTATACATATATTTCAGATAGTGGGTACAAATTTTCCTCGGTCACTCAAAAATGACAATAAATAGGAGGGTAAATAAATTAAAGGCGATCCATCGAATTGAAACGTACCGATGAAATCAGCAAGGTTATAAGCATTGCTGAACCTTCCGGTTGCAGTGTTGTTAGGGAAATCGACGCCGTACCAGGGTTGGTTAGCCGTGGCGAGAGCGCCGGGAAGGTAATTGTTAGTCCCGACGTCTATCAGGGAATCGCCAAATATAAAAGCGCAGGGTTTTGGCTGAGCTCCGGCGAGCAGCCATGCATGGAATAAAATGATGCAAATTAGGAGTGGGTTAGTTTTGTGCTGTTTAGCCATGAATTGAAGGCGCTCTTACTTGGTATTATCTCTGATTGTGTTATTTTGAGTGCATTGCATAAATGTATGACTAATTAACCTGTAATTTATACTAAGAACTTCACACACCCTACACTATAGTCTATAGACTTTTTGATTTGAAGTATGAAAGAAGTGAATAAATACCCTACACTATAGACTTTTTTTTTGATTTGAAGTAGGAAAGGAGTGCATAAATAAATGACATCCTCCGCCTCACGCAATTTTCATAATTATTAATTTTTGACCACTTCACCCTCTACACTGTAGGATGGAAATGAATTCAAATCAGCTGAAGTTACGTGCTTGTTGCCTATAGCTTACTAGTTTAAATAAAAAAGGTGAATAAAAATGAGACAAACTTGTAATGTTGTCAAGTCCATGCTAACTTGGTTAAGATTGTCCCGAGTATAATTTTAGTCTTGTTTGGTAACATAATTGATAAGTTAATTTTGACTGGTCAATACACTACTTTAATATAAAAACATTTATGCATTAAAAAATAAATAAATTTATGAAAAAATCAATATATGAACATACTTTGTTATATACATATTTTCTGTATTTATATATATAAAATATAAATATATTGACCTATTTATATATCAATTCTATATTCGATATATGTAATATAAATTATAAAATATAAAAACGAATAATAATAATTGTATACATACACATACATAAAATTGATATTAGAAATATTAATTACACATATATATATGTATACATACACATATAATAATACAAAAAATTAATAAATACAAAAATAATTGTATAAATACATATATACACAATTAAAATCAGACCACACAACTTTCTAATTATTCAAGTATTTATATTTATCCTTAATTATTCAAGTATTTATAAATACATAAACTAATTTATTTATAAATGGATCTAACTATATAGTGTTAACTGTTAAGTCTTAACCTAAATCCCTAGAGCAATCAGCGAGCCGCCCATCCTATTTGGCCATTCTCCATTCTCTCCGGCACAGGAGTTGCGAGGCGGCGCGATGAGGCGGCGACCTGCAGGTTTCAACGATTGCGAGTTGCGAGGCGGTGAGATCGTTTATACTGCCTGAAGGGATCTGTAGTTGCTGTGACTTCGGTGAGGCGATCTGCGAAACGGCGAGGCGGTAGACTCCGGTGAGGTTAGTGCGATCTTCTTACTGTAGTAGAAGTTTATACTGTCTGTACTCATGTAGTTACTGGCTTGCTGGTTGCTGCCTCGTTTTGTTTATTTTAGTACTTAAGGATTTAAGGTAAACAAAGTTTTGGATACAGATCTGTTAAGGAATGGAGAGTCTGAAGATTAGGATAGAGGAAAAGTGAAGAGAGACGGTGAAATGATTAATTTATTTACTTTAAAAAAACTGAAGTGGATGGATGAGTTGTAAATAAATTGATGTGTAAAATTTTTACTGGAGAACTGTAGGGCATATCTTTTTATGTAAACCAAATGAATTTTTTTCACCGATTTGATTTGGCTTCCTTCTACAGGCTCTTTTGCGATATGCTTTGCTCAGATCCTAAATTGGATTCACATTGTATTAAAGATATTATTGATGAGGCAATAGCAGCTGGTGAGGCTTTGTTTCATCTTGTTCACATGATGTTTGGAAATAATGTATTTTACAATGAATTGTGTGTGCAGATACATCATGAACTGTGGAATGTTTTTTACCCTTCTTTAAGAATATATGTTATTCAAATAATGGTAAATAATGGACACTGAGGCCACTACTCTTGTTTTATTTCCCAGCCATTGACTGTTTTTCTTTTTGGAATTATAGGTGATCTGAAACTAACAAAAGCTTATGAGAAATGGGCAAACTAAGTATACTGGACTTAAGATTCTCCTTATACCTATTCAAGAATTAGAAGAATCAGAAATCAAAGAACTTGTGCAGCAATGAGAAATGGGCAAACCAAGTCATCACATGAAAGGCGTGAAGACTGCTTCTGTTAGTCTAGCTCACACGTAAGTGCTATAAATTTTACATCAGTGTTCTCTTTTTAAATATTCCCAGACTCATTTATTTCCAGAAAATGGCATGTGATGACTGATAAAAATAATTTCTGATGGCCATGTTTGATTGAATACCTCAAAAGCGGTCTACTATATATATATATATGTGCTATATTAGTTGTTTTTTTAATAAATCATAATCATTTAAGTTATTTATCATAAGGACTTATAAATGAAAGAATATATGAACATATAACTAGTCCTGCCCATAACACAGACATATCATTTGGAGTTGATAGTTGATATATTCATATGCCATACATCTTTCTTTCCCATTGTGTTCTAATGCATGTATAGTAATGGATTTTCCAGATCTGCAATGTATAGTAATGTATAGTAATGGTTGTTCCTATCTTATATAATAGGGAAAGATTGCTTTATAAAAAAAACAGGAAAAAATTAGTACTTGTATGTTCTTACTAACCTTAACCTTATTATAGCATTTTTTGTATAATATGGGCGGATGTCTTTTCTAAAGATGTACAATTGCGCTGCAGGTTTTACCAATCAAAGACCAAAGATCAGAGTTGATAAAGAAAATAAAAAGACGAATTGCTACTGGTCTGAATACGAAGTTATAGAAGATGCAACCTATAGAGTTCTAATTCGTATTTTATATTTAAATTTGTATTTAATGTATTTCATATTCATATCTTCTCTATTTGATATGTTTGATGTTTCAAAAAAAAAATCTGAATAATTTGGAATGCTGATGCTTTGGATTTTAAACGTCCATGAATAAAATAATTAAGCTTTGGGAATCATAACTGTACATTAAATATAGAAGGATATTTAATACTCCGTATTATATCAGATTGAATGCTAATCGTTGGAATACTAACTTTTTATTCAGCCAATGGTTTCTTTGAATATTTAATATCATATTACACTGGAATGCTAACCTTTTATTCAGCCAATGTAGAATATTTTGCCCAAAACGCAGTGTTTCATCTAGGCGGGAAAATTTTTGCTATTTTTAATTACCGTATATATTGTAGTAATAAGAAGGTTACCCATTTTTTTGTTAGGTAGGTGGATTTTGACGTTAATTAGTAAAAATTTTGATGGTTGCTTTTGAGTTCAAATTTTGGTGGTTGCTTTTGAGTTTGTTGTTTCTATTTTTCTGCATGCATTTTGTCTCTCAAATTTCCGGGAAGATCTCCAAAATAAAGTGAAGATGAAGGAGACAAAAGAGGGGGTTAATTATTTTCTCAGAAAAGTCGTCGTCATTCAAATTCTCTTGAAACATTGATTTTGTGTAGAAAAAATGCAGGAATTTTATTCACAAAAGTGATATCTACAGCTGAATAAAGGGGTCGTGGTCGCTGCACTCTCTTCATTTCTTCTTTCAATTGGGATTTGTTTGGGGGTTGTGTATATGATCTGCAACAAATCCTAATTTGGAAGAAAGAAAATAAAAATTCTATCTATTATTGTTTGTGTTGTTTAAAGAATTCATTCATTCCTGCTTAGGAGGTATATTAGTTTAAGGGCCAAATTAAAGATCTGATGTTTTTTTGGCAATAATTTGTTTTGGATCAATTCGTTTGAGGTTTAATTTGTAGATGTGTTTGTTTTAGGATTCTGAGTTTTTATATTTACATGATTTTGGCGGTTCTGGTATGGGGAAGCAGAAAGAACAAAAGAAAAAACAGTTTGGTTCAAGTAGGAAGCAGAAAAGAAAATGCGACAATGAGAGCCCGAGAGGGTACGATAAGGATACGGTGGCCTTCATATCATTGTCTCAGGAGCTGAGGGAGGAAGGCAACAGATTATTCCAAAGAAGGGATTACGAGGTGGCGATGTTAATGTACGAGAAGGCCATTAAATTGCTGCCGGGAAACCACATAGACGTGCCCTACTTGCGGAGCAACATGGCGGCGTGTTATATGCAGATGGGGAGCAGCGAGTACCCTAAGGCGGTTTACGAATGCAATTTGGCCCTAGAGGTTAATCCCAACTACACCAAGGCGCTTCTGAAGAGGGCCAGGTGTTATGAGGCTCTGAGTCGCCTTGATTTGGCTCTCAGAGATGCCAAGAGAGTTATGCAGATGGAGAAGAATAATTTCATGGCGGCGGAAATTGCGGAGAGGGTGAAGGCAACCATTGATCAGAACGGCGGCGCGGCTAACATTCCGGTGGATTTGATTCCCGTGCCGGAGTACGTAGAGCCGCCTATTTTGTCCAATTCTTTCAAGGCAAAAGATACGGCGTCGTCGGTGGGGAAGAAGAAGAAGAAAAGACAAAAGAAGAACATCGAAGAAGAGGAAGAAGAAGAAGAAGATGATGATGAAGAAAATGGCAAAGGTCCATCTGATATTGTGGCTTCCCGGGCTGCGAAAAAGAGAGAAAAGAAGGCTAAAAAGAAGAAAAATGGCAATGGGCGAGGGAAAGCTACTGACGAGGACGACGATGAAAATAAATTTGAGACGAAGAAGAAGAGAGTTGTTCCCAATATAAATGGAGGGATTCAGGGAAAGAAGAAGAAGAAGAAGGATAGTGACATCAGCAGCGGTGATGAGGAAGAAGAAGAAGAAGCAAAGTGCGAGGAAAGCATGGCGACTAGTGTTGAAAACAACCGATTTGATATTCTGAGTGATAGTGGTAAGGACAAGGACGAGGAGGAAAAGGAAGAGGAGGAGGAGGATGAGAAGGAAGAGGATGAGGAAAAGATGGCTACGAAGAAGAATAAGAAGAAGGTTCCCGATGACAATGAAGTTTGTGAGAAGAAAAAAAAAGTGGAAAAGAAGAAATGTGAAGAGGAGGAGGAAGAAAAGAAGGCTAAGAAGAAAAATAAGAAGAAGGTTCCCAATGGCGAGGAAGAGGAGGAGGAAAAGAAGGCTAAGAAGAGGAATAAGAAGAAGGCTCCGAGTGGCAAGGATGAGAAGGATGACGAGGAGGAGGAGGACGGGGACGAGGACGAGGAAAAGAAAGCTAAGAAGAAGAATAAGAAGAAAAAAATGGAAAAGAAGAAATGTGAGGAGGAGGAGGAGGAGGAAGACGAGGGGGAGGAGGATGAGGAAAAGAAAGCTAAGAAGAAGAATAAGAAGAAGGTTCCCAATGGCAATGAAGTTTGTGAGAATAAGAAAAAAGTGGAAAAGAAGAAATGCGAGGAGGAGAGAAAGGCTGAAGATAAATTGGTGGTTGGGGAAATAATGATTGACACAGAAGCAACTGTTGTTGCTGCTGCTGCTGTAGAGCCCAGAAGAACAGTGAAACTCATATTTGGAGATGACATAAGATTTGCCCAAGTTCCCACCAACTGCACCGTCTTGAAACTCAGGGAGATCATATGCGACCGCTTCCCAAACTGTAAATCCATCCTAATTAAATACAAGGACCAAGAAGGCGACATGGTCACAATGACCACAAATGAGGAGTTTAAGTGGGCTCAATCCTCAGTTGCCCATGGTTTCATCAGACTCCATATTGTAGATGTTAACCCAGACCAAGACCCTCTCCTCCAGAAGATCCTACAAGAGGAAGAAGAGGAAGAAGAGCAAGAAAATGAAGTGGAAGAATATGAGAAACAAACTGCAGAAATTGAGAGCCCAGGAACAAGAAGAAGAGAAAGCGACCAGCTGGGGAGTACATCTTGTATTATTGATGATTGGACCATTCATTTTGCTTATTTGTTCAAGAGCTACGTTGGGTTCGAGTCGGATTGTTATTTGGATTTGCATGATGTTGGTGTGAAGCTATACTCGGAGGCGATGGAAGAAACTGTGACCAGTGAAGAAGCTCAAGACATTTTCACCACATCTGAAGAAAAGTTTCAAGAGCTAGCTGCTCTGTCCCTCTTTAACTGGGGGAATGTTCAGATGTCCAAGGCAAGGAGAAGGGCTTTCACAGATGAATATACCGTGGGAGATTCAGAATCCATGATGTCACAGATAACAGATGCCTTTACTTCAGTGCAAAAGGAATACATAATGGCTGGGAAAAGATTTGAAGAAGCACTGAAGATCAAACCGAATTTTTACGAAGCCATTATTGCTCTGGGACAGCTCCAGTTCGAGCAGGCGAAACTCTCTTGGCAATACGCGATTAGCACTGAGACAGATCTCGAGTCGTGGCCTTCTTCAGAAGTTCTTCAGCTTTACAGCAATGCGAGCAGGAATATGGAGAGGGGTATAAAGATGTGGGAAGAGGCATTGGTGCAACATCTAATTCAAGTGGCTAATAATCAAAACGGGGGAACTCATGGCCTGTTGCAACAAATGAAGCTAGGGAATTTGTTTTCAGAGGTATCTGCAGAGGAAACTGCAGAGCAGGCTTCTAATATTAGGTCTCAGGTGAATCTTCTGTGGGGTACTATGTTGTATGAAAGATCAGTTGTGGAGTTCAAACTGGGAGTTCCTAACTGGGAACAGTGCTTGGGTGCTGCTTCTCATAAATTTGAACTTGCTGGAGCATCTCAAGAAGATATTGCTGTTATGGTAAAGAACCATTGTTCCAACTCATTAGAAGGTACATACGGTGATGATGCATCAGAATTATCATTCATTCATTCATTCATTCATGATTCTTTTTTTTTTGCCATGTTTGGTGAGACAGCTGATCAGCCAAATTTGGCTGATTTAACATTGTTAGCTATTTGATTTGCTCAAATAAGCCAATTACATTGTTTGGTAAATCAGCTTTTTGGAGCAACATTTCCTCCCAAAATGTTGAAACGATATTCGAAACAGCGTTTCTGAATATCATTTTGAGGAAAAAGATTTTTTCCTCAGAATCCCCCTCAACAATGTCATGTAATGATAGCATTATTATATTTTAGGGTACAATGTTGATGAGACAGAACAAGCATGGAATGAGATGTATGAAGCAATTAGGTGGCAAATGGAGATTCCTGCTTTACATTTGGAGCCATTGATTCGGCAACGAGTTTCCAGATTACAGCATCCATTTGACAATAATAATGCATGATGAGTACGTGCGGTGTTGTTACTATATAGAAACAAAAGGAATGGAAGCACTGCATACTGCTGCACACCCACCATTCTGCTTCTTTGTTTGTTTATTAGGTGAGAACACCATGGTACATTTCCTAACACTGTATGGTGTATATTTGCATACCCAGTGATGTGCTTTTTGGTGATGCGTACCTAACTGTGCATATTTGTGTGGTGCATTTTCTAACATTGAGTGGTGTATATCTGTATACATAGTGGTGTAGCTGTAAGGCGCGGCCACACCTCATTATGACTATGTAGTTTATATTATCTCTATGCTTTGAGCACCCATTGCATGCAGTCTGTGGTGACTGGCTCTTGTCCAATGCCAATATAATAATAGACATTGATTAATTTAGTAGTAAGTTTAATTTACCTTTGACAATTATTTTTTTCCAGATTGTGCTCAAGACTCTGAAATTGTTGGTTTTGCAGGTCTTCGTGATGCTTAATTTATCACACTGTATTTGACTCTTACGAGCTGCTCCAAATTCTTTAGGACTGACCTTTTTTTTTTTTTTTTTCTCATTACTCAGCAAACTTACATTTTGCATTGTCTCACTTTTGTGGGTGAGATGAGATGTATAGCAGACATTTTTGCATTTTTGTATTATTTTTATTTGTTATTAATTTTATTATTATTATTTTTATAATGTCTTACTTCAAAAAAAAAAAAAAAACAAACTCAACTCTCGATATATTTTCCTTCATTTTTTAACAAACTAAGTCATATAACAATACTAGTTTTACACGCGCATTGCGCGAATGGCTCATGCCCAATCTTTATATTTAAATAAGTATTTCAAAGTATATCAATGCAAGATTATATAGGAGGAGTTCATACAAAGGTAATTGAATGTCGAATTTATTTATTTAAATAGATAATTCAAAGTACATGAATGCAAAATTAGATAAGAGATTCATTATAATTGTTACTAAAATTAATGTTTGCAACTTTGAAAAATCAATAATCTAAATACTTAGTTAAAAACGATAGTGATGGATACCCCTGATTGGGGTACTCGACCCGGAAACTCGATGTGTGGAGCCCGCTGACTTATCAGCCTGTCGTGCCATGGGGCCCGGGTCGAAAGACTTACGTGGCCTAGTCTGCGCAGGCAATCGGGATGTGGCGCCCGACCTGGTGCGTCCCGAAAAGCGGAGATCGTGCAAAATTGGCATCCTTACCTGGTGAAGGAGACACTTACCTGGTTTAAGAGCCGTAATATGAGTAACGTCAACGTGGAAATCAATTGTTTAAATTTTTGTTCTAGTTTCAATTTTATTTGTCATGACTTTTCTTATGTTGGTTTTATCATTAAGCATTGTCGCAATTGCTAGTGACATCGGATCATTGTTGTTCGCCATGTCAAGAGATCAGCGAATTTTATAGCTCATGTACTTGCATTTTTCTCCTGCCCTTGGGGTGTGAGATTCTTCCCTCCCTATTTGTATTTCGGATTTGTTTGGTGATTTAATATAAGTTTGGTGTTTGGTTAGCAATACACAAATTACTTATTATATTTCATAATATAAATTATTTGTTTTCATTTCTCTATTTTCCCCATGTATTTCATTTCACTGTTTTTCATTTCTTCAATTTTTCGTTTCTATAGTTTTATTATTCTCCAATTTTCATTTTTACAAAGTCGTCTCCAAAATTCAATTTTCAAAAGGGAGGCAGCAACGCCAAATGCAAAGGCCTATTATATTGGTCGAGATTTATTATTATATTATATATGTTATATTGTAATAATTGTGATTAGTGATAATAATTAAACATTTATAGACATGAAACTAATACAATTAATTAGCGATAATGTAGTTTCCAAGAATGACATCCTGTTCCCATGTCTGATCTGTATCATTATATTATCATTGGATTAATATTATATTATGTTATATTATCCCACTATTTCTACCCACATGACCGTACGTACATAAACATGATAATGTTCCACAGTACAGCCAGTGGTACTCTTATAACATCAATAATTATAATTAAGAGTTAATTATGAATGAAAAAATCATATATCTTTCATGATATATGAGACACGTAATTCTTTTTATTTATAAAAATAGACATCTCATTTATTAAATAATTAAGTCAAATTAGAAAATTTGTCACTCTTAAGTCTTGTCTAGTACGGAGGACTAATTAGTTGCATTTGTATCCACAATGTACGAATGCCATCCAATAAATGCATATATTGAAAATTAAAATAATAATAATTTAAATCTCTCAATTGCATCTCACTTTCTATAAACTTCTCTATTTTTGGGTTCAAACAAAACCCAGAATAAATGTGAGAAGAAACCCATTTCTTTTGGATCATGTTCAAACCTAGAAATAGAAAAGTTTATGGGCTCAAACAAAATATATAGAAAAAGTGTTTCTTTTGGTTCGAATAGAATCGAGGATAAATGAATCTTTTTAGTTCTCTAATCGTCCGTTAGGGTTTTAGACAATTTAAAGTCTTTATTACAATTAAATTAAATTTCAATCATTTTACCTACAACACTCTCACAAAGGTTGACAATTAGTTCGATATATGCATCGATTAAAATCACAACTTTATTGTAAAGATCGAATTATATTATGAAGTTCTAAAAAACAAGGATTAAAACACCGGGAGAGGCATAACTAATAAGGGTCTAAAACTGTATTCTTTTTAATTGAAATAATGATTTGTAACAAGGTTGTTGATGCATTAGCAAACAAGGCCGGGTATTGTATCAAGACAAGGAGATCCGATCCGAATCTTCTAGCAATTAACCCCGACAAGTATTCTGAGACATCTGAGGAAGGATGAGCAAGGGCTCCTTGGACCCACGACTACAGTGCGTGAGGACCAGCTAATGATCTTGAGTTTTCCGACCTCTTCCGATTTTCAAAAAATAATGATTTGTAACGCAACGCATACATATTCTGATTAAATACAAAATTTGTGGATACTATATGGGTTATATATTATTAACAAAAGATATATATTCCATTGATCTTCAAGGAGTAAGGATGTTAAGAAGGACAACTCTGTGCTGAATCAATAGTCTCTGAAGGGAATGAATCTCAGATTCAATTTCTTCAATCCTCCCATGAACTGCCTCTAACATTTGCCTATCAACCTTAAACTTTCTGCTCTTCGTATGAGATTTCAGACCAAAATCTACACACTCCACTTCATTCATGCACATCTCTGTAGTGTCTACCCTAGCAGCCGTTGATTTTGTCAGCTTGGAGATAATCAACGGTGTCCAACGCCTGCTATTTCCCTTTGAAGATGATAAAAAGGATAAAAAGGACCCAAGCACAGATATACTAAACACAGACACTCTTTTCAACATCATAGTATGGTCTTTTATGTTATTGTTTCTATGTAAAAACAATTGTTCTTTGTTCTCCATTTGTTTTAGTGCTTTGATGCCCTTTATCACCTCCTTCTTAACCTTCTTCCTGAACCTAAGATAACTGCTAATAATTGCATCATCGTCGCCTTTTCTTCGCAGCCCGGATTGAAGATTCTGTAAATTTTCCTTCATTGCAGAGTATAGCTCTCGAATGGCGCCACACGAGTCTAGCAGCCCGACTGAAACCTCGAGTGCCTCGTCCACTATCGCCCTGTTTTCGTGCCTGACGAAAGGTTTTCTTGCATTTTCTGATTCGAGGAGACACTGTACAGTGTTGTAATGTTCTGCAAGTTGCAGAACATTAGATTGAATGGTTTGTGAGTTAAAAGAATCTGAAAAGGGAAATTTTAAGGTTTTGATGAGGTTGTTGGGAATGTTGAAAGAATTAGGGTTTGGGCGGGAAGGCAAGCTAATGGATCTGGCATGAATCTGAAATCCAAGTTTTGCAGATGAATCATCAGCCATTGTTGAAACTTTAATTTGTGTTTTGGTGTTAAGGGTTAAAGGTTTGATGAATGAAAATGGTGCATAGAATGTAGTAGTACTTATATGTGGTTGGATTGATGAGCAAATTAAACAAAATATAATAAAATGCATGTGATTTTCATTCACTGTCTGACATGAATTATGGGCTAACAGCAGGCAATATCAATTTCTTCAATCTGGTGGTAACAGAATAGGCTACATGAGGATCAACTATATAGCCTACGTGTTACACAGAGATTCCCGACCTTAGATCAATATTTTTGAGTGTGAATTGAAATATGTTTGTTCCTTTCTTTGTGGATGTTTAATCTAATTTGATTATATTTGATGGTGGTAGTTGAATATTATAATTATATTTAGGATCAAGTTACCCGCTGAATCAAAATTATTCTTCATCAGTAAAATTCTTAACTCAGTGGAATAAGCCAATTCACAATAACTAATGTATTAAAAGAGTTTTAATTTATTTTCATGGAAGATGGTGAATAATTTTGTTGGAAAATTTTTGTCTCAGTAGCTTTATTTTCATTCGACATAGATTTTATTTTCTTTCATAGTCATTACTCGACAGTATGCACCAGGTAAACACTGTCTTATGACAACAAAGAACTACAAGGAGGTAAACCAACCTGGTAGCCTAAGTTATTCCTAGCTGATTGGTTCAAACCAAAAACCCAATAGATCACTCCTACTAGCAGTGAACTTGGAACCTTATGGTTACCATGACACATATGTCATTTATTATTAAGGAAAATAGCATAAGAAAAATCATTGTTTTTGTCTCTCATCAATTGTTTAGTAACTGTTAATTTAGTCTCTAATTTTCAATTTAAACGAATATGATCCTTCAATTATTTTAAATTTCATCAATTAAATCCCCTTACACTATTCCGTCACTCCACCATTAGTTGCCTTTGTGAGCATTTTAAACTTTTTTCATTACCCCTTTTATCAAAACAACAAAAGAAGATTAAAAATAGACATGACAAGTGAGTAAGTTTATAGATTATTTTTCTTGATTATTAATAATAAAGTATACTCCACAGAGAATATGTTGGCAGCTCCAATGATTAGCGGAAAGGATTGTAATGAGAATTGGGACATGAAAAGCTGGCAGTGTGTTGTTGCCGGCCGGATTGGGGAAATGGGCGGGCAGAAGCAAAGCAGGCCATACATATATATATATAGATACAATATTTGCAGATGAGGTGCTGCCATCGCCGTTGCCATTGCCATTATTTAATTTTAACGGTTGCAGATCTATGGCTGTTTAAGGAGACAACGATGCCTTTTAAAACCATTTTCTATTTCTTTATATATATATATATATATATATATATATATATATATATATATATATATATATATATAT
>NC_044920.1:29079197-29099512 GCF_003576645.1 Ipomoea triloba | reverse complement strand
TATATATATATATATATATATATATATATATATATATATATATATATATATATATATATATATCTTTCTTTTTTTCTTTGGAATGTTTAGTAAATAGTGTTTACAGTTAGCTGATTAGGTGAGTGGGTTTAGGGTTTATGGCGTAGGATTAAAAACTTTAAGATGACATGTAAACATACTATATAATTATTACAATGAACAAATGAATTCATAAATATGAATTAAATGACGTGAATCTCTACTAATAAATTAATCAACAAAAACAAAAATTAAATATTAAAGATATTATACCCATTGATTAAGTTGTTGATAGGAGCATTAAACCAACTTAATTAGTGACCGAACATCTTTGGACAAGACCCTAAAACAAACAAAACTATGTTATTTCAGAAACGGGCAACATGTCCACATTATCCTGTCATTATCATGTGATTACACTAATTTAATGTTAATTAATTTTTTTGTTAGCTTTCTAGAGAATTAAAAAGAATCATGTTTGACCCCAAACGATGTTTGTTACACAGTGTACATTAATATATACAGAAACGATGAAAAACAAATACTGAGGAATGAAGACCATGTACTGCATGTATGTTACCATTGAATGTTGAATATAGTATCTTATGTTATTGTCGGTCTACATAATTGAACAATTATTGTTGCTAATTAATTAAGGAGGTTTCAAATAATTGATATATGTATTTTTTAAAAATTTAATATTAAAAAATCAGATATTATTAATGAAAAGTCAGATTTCAATCATTCATTTGATTCGATTACAATTTAGTTAGATCCCTCCTAACCTAATGTTATTCTCAATATTCTCTTTTCTTTTACAAGGTACAAACAAAATAATTATAGGATAATTTTATGTAAAAATGGCTACAGATAGGCTACCCGCCCGTTAAGTTTACCCTGAATCCAAATTTAATTAACTATAGAGCTATCTGAATATGTTAGAATGATACTCGTACCGATCCCAATAAGTACCATTGACCGATGTCCATTTACATATTGAATGTTCATAATTTATATACTGAATATTCACAATTTGAATTGGAAAACTGTTCCAGAAACTAAACTCACCTTTAACCTTCCTAATTTTCCATGGAAGGATCAATGATTCAATGATGTCAAAATTGCTAAACATTAATCAGAAATGGATATATACTGTTACAAAATTGGGTTCCTGAAAGTGAAAGGCAAAAATCTTTTGATTAGATTGCCCCTGGAAGTTTGGAATGTACAATGATCCGTTCTTACATACTAGCAAGTGAGGATATTAAGAAGGGAGACTCTACTTTGGATCAAGTGCCTATACAAGCAATCTAAACCAGTTTCAAGGCCTTCAATTTCAGCATCAAGATTCTGCAATCTTTTCCTGGCAATTTGTAAATCACCATTAATCTTGATGATCCCTTGAAGAGAAGCAATAGTAGCATCAAGAATCCCCAGATTGTCCCCGATCATTTCGTTGCTAGGGATTGCTGATTTGTTGAGCATAAGCCGGGATATCAATGACCACCCGCTGGATTTGTTATTCTTTAGGGCAGGGCAGGAGAGGAAAGCGAGGACAGGCCGGAGGGCTAAGATGGTAATTGCAGACACTTCTCTCATCACCCTGATCACCATTGATGAGTAGACATCAATTTCATGGAAGACAGGTGGTCTATTCTCCATCTGCTTCAGCTTTCTCAGGCTCTTTGTTGCCTCTTTCTTCACTCGCTTTATGAAACTCAAGAAATCAGTTATGTCGCCTTCAATGCTCGAATCGCCTCCCTTTCTTCTCAAAGCCGATTGGAGTTCTTTAACTCTATCCTTAACCATGTGAATTACCCCTTGGATGTTCCCACACAAGTCGAGAAAAACAAGGGATCCCTCTAAGGCCTCCTCGACTATCGCCCTGTTTTGTTGCAGAAGAGCTCGTTGGGTGCTCGGGGACTCCACTAGTTCTTGAAGAGACTCATATAGCTCGGCTAGCATCAGAAGACGAGCTCGTATGGACTTTGAACTCGGAGGAGAGGACGAGGTTGTTGTCTCCCATGTTCTTAGTTTGTTGAGCTCGGCTTCAATGTTTTCTGGTGTAGGGTATAATCTTGAAGGCAAACTTATAGATCTGCCATGAAACTGCAGACCATGGGATGAAGATGTGGTTTCCATTTGTGTTCTCTTGGTGGAGAATTCTGAGTTTTTGAGGTGAATTCAGCTTGGGAATGGAATTATGGAAACAATTCTGATGAAATATATTTATAGTATAGCACTATCCATGGGGCCATTCATTTTTGCATGTGTCAGCAATGTATATTGAATTCAGACATTTGACCACATGGTTCTGGAGTTCTATGCTCCTCTTGCCTCCCAACAATGGGCTGCATGATTCCCTCTACCAGAAAAGTAGCAGATTCTATGAAATAGTTTAACACTTTATGGGTAAAAGGTGATGCTTCAACAGTAATGGCTGGCATTGTATTTATGTCTGAGACATAGAACCAGGACCCAATGTATTTAGTCCTCATTTTCATGACTTCTGAATTTTTTATTTTTGGTTTTCTTGTCCTGTTCACAAAAAGTGAAATTCCTCAATAGTTATACCATGGACCTGGGTCCAGATTGCAAGGTAGACTTATCACAATTTACATAGTGAATTTGAATTCTGAACATTCCGTATGTAAATTATGAACATTAAGTATATAAATTGTGAACGTTCAGTATGCAAATTGTGTATTTTGGACTCGAGTTCACCTTGCAAGGTGGACCCGAGCCCACAAAATAATTTTCTTCATTCCTTCACCCCGATCTGATAAGATAGTGGAGGGGTAAATGATGGTAGCTCAATAGCCCACTAAGAGCCCACCACATCAGGTGTAACTCCACCATACCGCCCAGGAACTAACTGGGCTCCCCATGTGGGCTATTTTTGGTTTTCTTCGTAAGAGGATGAAAGGGCTATAATCCTAGGGTTGCAGTTAGCAACAACTAGGATTGGCTAGTGAGCAAGAAAGAATCATTTATTAGCTGGAGAACAGGGTTTCAAATGGGAATTACTTTTTAATCTGATTGAATTTGGATTGAGGTGGACAACAGTTTATGTTCTGGGTAGACGAGATTCACAAGATAATTCAAGAATACTCCCATATCTTGGAAATTGATCTCAGCAACAAAAAATAGGCATAAACAAACATTTGGTATGGAGGTGAGTGGCAACTTGTAGGAATCAAAAAAAAAAAACACAGAACACAAGAAAAAGTGGGGTTGTGCATTGCCAGAAAGGATATCAAAATGTGAAGTTACTTCATACACCAAAAGAAAAGTTCTTTGCACAGACACACAAAAACTGGGCAGGAATCAAGGAGCAGATGTTTATAGTAAAAAAATGTCTTAAGCAGTAGATGGTTAGGTTGGCACCAATCATGAATAAACGCCGAAAATGAACATTAATAGAACATGGGAGTATAGTGGAGCTGGTGAGTGTCAGAAACCAGAGTGTCGCAATCTTATCTATATGGAGTTATTATGCAGTGAATGGAAACACTGAATGCAGAATATATTTCCCTCTGACAGGGGTGCTCAAGAAGAAATGAACATATAAATCAGAATGGCATGTTCTATGGTGCAAGTAGTCGTTTATAATCATATCCTCTAAGAAAGAAAATATTAGCACCGTTTTTCATCCCCCATTCCTACACTGTTTGAATATATTGACAATTTAAAGCAATTTGGAAAGCCTAAAGCAAAACATAATGCCAGAGCAATGATCTTTCAAATTTCGATAGATTAATTGAATATTTCATTAGGCATAATACAGCCACCAACAAATTACATTGAAGACTCTTGAGGGAAAACAAATACCCGATATATAGATCAGACAAGTCCTTGTTCTCGAGCTTTTGTGAGCCACTTCAAAGTACTCTCCAATGTGGTGTATGCAGCAACATCTGTCAAACTCTTACTCTCTACTGCATAATCAAACACTTCATAAGCTTCTGCAACTCTACCATTCCTACACAGAGATCTAACAAATGTCCCATAAGCCCCGGTCTCGAGCTTCATGCTACTCTGCTTCATCATAGCATACAATTCAACACCCTTTTCCAACAGTCTTGCTTTACATAGCCCGTGAAGCAATGTATTATACGTGCAAGAATTTGGTTCACATCCCTTTGCTTCCATCTCCTCCAACAAAGACAATGCTCCCTTGGCATCCCCCTCCCTACACATCCCATTCATCAACGAAGTATACGTGACTGCATCTGGAAAATGACCATTTTCACCCATAACGCTCAAAAATTTCTTTGCTTGCTGAACTCGACCCGACTTTGACAACCCGTAAATCAATGTATTATAGGTAACAAGGTCAGGTTTCACACCTTCATCCAACATTTTCTTATAGACATCCAACACTTCACCCCCTGTGCTCAACATACAATACCCTTTCATAATCGTATTATAAACATAGCAATCAGGCTTATACCCTTCCTCACTCAACACTCCCAACAACCGGGTCGCCTCCCGGAGATTCTTGTTATTACAAACATTATCAATCATAATGGTATAAGTAACAAGATCGGGTTTTATGCTGAATTCCTCCTTCATATCCCTAACGAAACCGTTCATAGTACTAACTGACCTATTCTTGCACAAATGCCTAACAAGAAAATTATAAGTATGTGAATCAGGAGGTGAGTTCTTACTACAAAGATCCTTCACCAGCTCAATAGCATGCTCTTCACGGCCAGAGATGCAAAGGGCCCGCACAGAAATGT
Source organism: Ipomoea triloba (assembly GCF_003576645.1). Classification (NCBI taxonomy): domain Eukaryota; kingdom Viridiplantae; phylum Streptophyta; class Magnoliopsida; order Solanales; family Convolvulaceae; genus Ipomoea; species Ipomoea triloba. The sequence goes on along the minus strand of NC_044920.1, from coordinate 29,094,749 downwards.
CTGTTGAGACAATATTAGGGGGAAAGCCATTGGTATTCATCAAATTGAGTATCTGGTACACAGGGGATAGAGACTCATCAGATGATTTACAGGCCTGGATAAGAAGAACGTGATAGGTAGACCTATCAGGGGAAAAAGGGGGGTGGGTCTTGACCATGTGGTTCAAGAAAAAGATTGCATCTTGGAGAGTTGAAACCGAAGAAAAGGATTGAAGGATTGAATTATAGAACCTGGGGTCCGAAGGGGCCTTCTTGGGATCGGAAATGAGAGAGGTGAATAGGGTTTTGGCTTCCGAGAGACTAGGGGATGTAAAGGTGACGAGTGGGGATTGAGAACTCGATTGAGGGTTTTTCTTGGGGAATTTGTGGATCACTTGGGGCTTCTTCTTTGAGGATTGCGGGATTACTTGGGGCTTTTGGGAAGAAGCTGGGGTTTTCAACAGATTGGTTAATGCGAAGCTGGCCGATGATCTCATTGACGGTGGCAATTTCCCCATTTCCGCTTCTTCTCCACAATTGGCTTCTGATTCTTGGAACTGTTGATTAGGGTTTCTGAGGTATGGATTAGGGTTTTAGGGAATTTTTAGGGTTTACCGTTCCCAGCTCTGATAAAAAGTCAGATCAAGCAGCTATACACTTGGGGTTTAGGGGTTTGGGAAGAAGACAATAGCAAAATTACATTTATGGCCTTATGGGTCCTCATCTAAATTCTAAATAGAGCCGTCAAAACAGGCTTAGCCCGTCCCGCCCCGCCAAAAGGGCCGGGCGCGCTCTAATTTTTTGAGCCCATTTTAAGACGGGCTTTTTAGCCCACCTCCGCCTAACCCGCGAGCTTGGCGGGCCGACGGGGTCCCGCCAAATGTATAATAAAAAAAAATTATTAAAATAAATAAATACTACAATAGTAAATCTATAACATTTAATATGTCTTTTCATCTTGATTATATTACTAACATTAGTGTGTGTGATATATATATATATATATACACCTTTTGTATAATTAATGTAATAGTAATTGAATTTTGGTTTACAGTGTAAACTGTAAATCAAAATTCAATATATTCAAATATATAATTATATTGAATTTATAAACTAATTATATAAGTTTTCAATCTATAAACTAATACACTAATTATAATATACGGAGTATAAAGTGTAAACTAGCACTATAATTATAATTTATAGCAAACTGTAAACTAATACACTAATATATATAATCAATTGCAAGTTCAAGTAAATTATATAAATGATTTGTTATTAACTTATGGATTAACACTTATTTATTAGTTATTATTGTGTTTAAAAAATTACAAATACATTACTATATGTTTAAATTATTCAAATTATTTTAGTATACACTTACTATATTTTTATATTAATTTTTATTTTAATTAAAAACTTTTAAAATTTGGCGGGCCCCGCAAAGGCCCGCGGGCTTAAGGCGCGGCTAGGCGGGCTGCCCCTACTTAGGCCCGCTTTTAGCCCACCCCTGCCACATAGGCGGGCTTTGGCGGGACGGGGCCCGCCAGCCCGCATTGACAGCTCTAATTCTAAATAAAAAACCACACACACACAAAAAAAAAAAAATTGACAATGAATTACATGCATAATGTCACTACTTTAAGTGCATAAATAATTACATGGTTTACAAAGTCACACCTACTAGTCTACTACTATAAATTCATAAAATCAATATTTCTGATTTGTAAAGTTTATAGGTTCATAAAGCCACTATTACAAGTTTATAAAGTTACAATTGCATATTCAAAAAATCACTAATATAAAGTTATTAAGTTCTTATTGCAAGTTCATCAAATCATTATTACAAGTTCATCGAATAACAATTGCATGTTCATAAAGTCATTATTACAAGTTTATTAAATAATTATTGCAGGTTTATAAAGTCACTACTACATGCTTAAAAATCACTATAAGTTCATGAAATTATTACTGTAACTTCATCACAAATTTTTAAAATGATATACTAAAAAGATATATAAATCTGAGTTCATGATATAATTTGCAATTAAAGTGCATCTTTTTCAATAAAATTAATCCAACAATCATTCATTAAAGTATCTTTTATTGGATTATACAATATATTATTCACAACCTTGACAATTAAGGAATCAAATGTGGTGATACGTATAATGGTATAATTGAATCAACTATTTGTTCTCAACAGAACGGTCCAAAATAGGAAATTTGTGAACTATAATTGTTTTTTTCTATATGCTGTCACAAGTCACAAGACAGGAAGGCACCAGTGTAGACAATCAGCATAGCTACCTGGGTTCAGTAATTGTTCTTTGGTGAGAGGATCCCAGTGCTTTCTGTAGATTGATGAATGGGCTTCCTTCCGATACTCGGAAAGTTGTGTTATGTTCAGCATGTCTGTTACAATAGAGTCCTATATCACTATGGACACTTAAAACCATCCTAGACTATTGGGAAGTTACAGAGAATAATTATACACCACATAACTCACTAACAATACACTAATAGAATAAATATTAAATATAGGTTTTAAATAAGACTTTGAAGCCTTTATAATGACATACATATTAAATAGAGTAAATTAGATTAATTGTAAGCTCACACTTGAAGCTAACAAAAAGTATATATATATATATAAGGCTCTGTTTGGCAGAGCTTATAGCTTATTTTAAGCTACTAATAAGCTATAAGCTCTGTTTGGTAATGTTCCTAAAATAAGCTAGTAGCTTAAAATAAAAGCTTATTTTTGAACGCTACTTCAGATAGCTTTTCAAAATAAGCTAGTAGCTTCCTAACTTTTTTTCCATCTTTAACCTTATTATTTTAAAGAAATGACATCATTTATCCTTCCCAATTAAAACCTTTTTGGCTAATTCTTTTTTATTTTTTTTCTTCAATATGTTTGGTTGTAATTTCAATTTGACATTTGTGTTTGAACATTAATTTTTGTATGAACTAATCTTATGAATTATAAACATTTTGTTTTACTTTATATGTTTTCAAATATATGTTCTTACTTTATATTTTATTAAAATATTAAAATATATTGATTTCACTATTTTATATTTTAATATATAAACAAACCTATTTAAATTTAAAACTATTTAAATTGTATGAAGATGCCCTTTTTAGTCTTTTTACATTTATCAGCTTATCAAAAAGCTAATTTTACCAAACACTTTTAAGCATAATAGCTAGCTTAACAGCTCTTTAGATTTCAGCTTCGAGCTTATAGCTTTTCAATTTTTAGCTATTTTTCAGCTTTCAGCTACCTTTTCAGCTAGGTTTGCCAAACATAGTCCACATAACTCACTAACAATACACTAATAGAATAAATATTAAATATAGGTTTTAAATAAGACTTTGAAGCCTTTATAATGACATACATATTAAATAGAGTAAATTAGGAAGCCTTTATAATGACATACATATTAAATAGAGTAAATTAGATTAATTGTAAGCTCACACTTGAAGCTAACAAAAAGTATATATATATATATATATATCCAGGCCTAGAGCTATTAAATTTTATATATATATATATATATCCAGGCCTAGAGCTATTAAATTTTCACTGATATACTCTCGACTGGGGAAGGAAGAGATACAATAGGTCTCCATGATTGATTGAAAGACCTTGACCTCCACTAGTGAATGTTTGTTCGTGTAGGTGTTTGTGCTGGGAAAAATCCAGCCCTAATCCCCAACCATGATCACAGAGGTATTCAAGAAGCGGTTGAGCGCGTTCTACTCTACCTGGAGAATCCATAGAGAGATTTGGGGAAACTCCGACATCATAGTCTTCAGCACGCCGGCGCAGGCGCCCTCCGATTTAACCCGGAAATTTTTTGTATGGCTGTTAGGCGGAGATCTTGCGGGAACCACGGCGATCTTTCTTCTTTGTTGAACTTGCTGAAGATGTTTTGCAATTTGACAGGATTCGTGCAAATGGAAAAACAAATTTAAAAAAAAATTAACAATATTAGATAAACAGATACTACAATGTAATAGGACTAGTTGTATTAAAAAAATAATAAATAAATAAAAACTAGAATGAAACATTCCAGTTTACTGGAATGAAATTTCAATTCATTCCAGTTAGGAATTAGGATATATATATATATATATATATATATATATATATATTTATTTATTTATTATATATAATATTTATTTATATTTATTATTATTATTAAAATCTAACAAAGTTCGATTCGATTCGGTTTTGTATTACTAGTTCGGAACGGTTCGGTTCGGGTAAACCGAACCGAATTGCCCACCCCTAAATATAAGTATAGGGAGATAATATAATATAAATAACTAATAAGAAAAAATAAAAAAACTGCAATGACCCTGGACATAGGGATCGAAGACTGAAGTAAAAAGGGTAACGGGAATAAGCGGAACGACGTCGTTCGAGGGCGGCAGATTGAAGCGGTTGACTGCTGACTCCAAAACGCAGTCGTTTGAAGTGGTAGTTGGTGGAAGTTGAAGCTCGTTAGGACGACGTCGTTTTAGCCCAGCTCCAGCTGTTTTAGTTTGTTAGTAGTCAGCTATATTCCTGGGAGGTGCTAGCCTAGCAGCCTTGTTTGTATTTAATCCACCATTGGATTTTTGGATGTTTTTATGCTGAGATTTATGCAAACTTCACTTCTTTTCTCACTACTCTCTCCTCACAACACTATTATCTCTTTCCTTACCTCCTTTCTCTCCTAAATCTGCTATTGTATCCCATAAGTGCGCTGCAAAAACATAATATATTGTCTGAACTTTTCTTGGAGTTCATCTTCAAGTTGTTTTCAATGGCCTCTACCTGGACGAGAGATATCGATGATTGGAGCCGTTGCAGCAACATGATCGATGCTTTATTTTGTAATCTTCATCGCGACCGATTTGAGGCGGACCGGGAGCTATCCTTCTTCGACGAGGCAGTGAATCAGTCTCCTGGGAGTATGTGTCTGATGCTGGTGAAAGTTATGGATGCGAACCCGCTGCCCCGAACTAGAACTCGCTGCTCAGCCCTTATCTCACGAGTTCTTGCAATCTGGCATTTAATCGCCCCCGCCACTCAAGTGGAAATAAAATCAGTGCTTTTGAAGGTCCTAGTAACGGAGACGAACCCAATCGCAATTGAAGCTGTTTGCACCTGCATTTCAAGACTCGGAGCTATTCTTCTCCCAGCATTTCAATGGGATGAACTATCCAATTTATTGGTAGAGTTTACATCGCCTTCTGACCCAATAAAACTGTGCTGTGCTTTTTTGTATACAGAACTGATTTCAAGATGCTCGCACTATTTCGCTTCTCTGGATCATGGTGATTTTTGGTTGTTCGTGGCCATTCTGTACTTGATGAGTGAGGATAATGATGAAAGAGTGAGAGCCGCTGCCCATGGGGCGGTAGTGAGAATGGTTCTGAATATGCCTAATTCCTCCGCTAACATTCCTTTGTCCGTGAGCATGATCCGAGTCTTGAAGGGCACCCGCATTTATAGCGACTGCATTCTGGAAGATATGGTTAGTTTAGCCACACAAAAACCAGGGTTCTTTGTACAAGAAGTGAATTCATATGTGCTATCCATGATTGAGATCATCGGTGACAAAAATTTGAGAGCCCAGACTAGGCAACTAGCAATTCAGTTCTTGGTGGTGATGGCTGAGGATCAAAATGAGGGTGGCGGGATGATTCAGAATCTGCCCAGTGACGTAATTAAAGGTATTCTGGCAGAGTTCATCATATTGCTGCGGGATATCAACGATGAAGAGACAGAAGTAGGGAAGCAAACTTTAGCCTGATATGCAGGGGAAGCATTGAGAAGGCTGGCGATTGCACTTAGGGGAAAAGTAATTCTCGGTAGTGGCATGCTGCCATATTGCTTTGATGATAATGACTGGAAAATGAGATATGCTACACTTACAACTTTCGGACTAATTGCATCTGGTTGCTCAAAGGTAAAGGTAGTAAAATTGAGTAACCATTTTTTTCTTAGATATGACTGTTTTCCATTGCCCTAATCCTCATTAATTTTCTTGGCTTTCAGATTTTAATAAACTACCTGGAAATTGAAATGAAAAAGATATGACTGTTTAAACTTAGTTACACGTCTGCTAAACTTTTCTGGGAGTTAATCGAGTTTATTTTGAAGTTCTTTTCAATGGCGTCTACATACTGGATAGGAGATATTGTTAAGAATCCCACATTGATAAAATAAGAGAGCAAATATGAGTTTATAAGTTTATGGGTTAGACTAGCTAATTGGTTGGATTCAATCTTTTAGTGTGGTTTGGTCAATGTGCATTATAGCCCAGTTGAGTGACCCTAGCCCAATTTTAAATTGTAACTTTGCATGGCTCTGATACCAAATTGAATCATGTGCTCCATCCAACTAAAAGTCTAAGCTCATAGTTGGACTGCACATTTATGTTTATATTATATTTATATATTTATGCTCACACGCCCCCTCACGTGTGCGGGCCAATTGACTTTGATGGGCTCCAAGCAACACGTGGATCATAGACTTTTTTACGGGTGACGCAGAGTTTCGAACCCATGACCTTTTGCATGGCTCTGATACCATGTTACAATTTTAAAATTTAACATGGTATCAGAGCATGTTCGGTCCAATTTGTGTTCACCCGGTTATGGGTTGGTGGCGTGCGGTCCACTTTGTGTTCACCCGGTTATGGGTGGTATTTGTGGCGTCCAAGCTTTCGTATGCCGCAAATCGGTGGCGATGATGATTACAAAATATAACATTGATCAGGTTGATGCAACGGCTCCAATCATCTCCTTCTTGGAAGATATCTGTTACGGAGTACAATTTAAAATTGGGCTAGGTCACTCAACTGGGCTATAATGCACATGAACCAAACCACACTAAAGATTGAATCCAACCAATTAGATAGGGCAAAATAACGATATCTTCCAGAATACGGGAAGTAAGGTAGTCGTTATAAACCCGGGTGTCCTTCAAGACGCCGATCATGGCTGACAAAAGAAGGTTGACGGAGGAGTTAGGCATATTCAGAACCATGCTCACGGCCGCCCCATGGCCAGCGGCTCTCACTCTTTCATCTTTATCCCTACGATCACCATGATCCGGAGGAGCGAAATAGTGCGAGCATCTTGAAATCAGTTCTCTATACAAGCAAGTATTGGGGCAGAAGGCAATGAAAACTCTAACAAGAAATTTGATAGTTCATTACATTGAAACGCTGGGAGAAGAATAGCTCCCAGTCTCGAAATGCAGGTGCAAAGAGCTTCAATTGGGTTAGTCTCGGTTATGAGGACCTTCAAAAGCACGGATTTTATTTCCACTTGAGTGGCGGGGGCGATTAAATGCCATCTGATTGCAATAAATCGTGAGAGAAGGAATATCATCGCGACCGATTTGCATCAACCGGAGTTGCTCTTCGCATATCTTAAAACCATACATGGAAGAAATAATAAACAAACTCCTCATACTCTCGCAGGTATCATACTTTTGTAATTTGATTAGGTAAAACAGGTTTCGGAGAAGCAATGATCTTCTAATTTATAATTATTTTTTTTTCTCTAATCCAGCAACGAGAGAAAATGTTGACAGGCGCAGCTTTGTGAGCCTTAGGCTCATTAGCTGAATCAACCATGGTATCTCCCACAATTTATTTCAGGACTTAATCTCATCCTTATATCTTTCAGTTTTGCTAGTAACTCCGTCCGTCCCTTGAGTAAACGTGCAGGATGAGTTTCGACCATTCTATGGCATTGTAATGCCCTACCTAAAATTTACGGTAGTAACTGCAGAAGTGGATTCTGATTACTTGCTTGTAGCCAACTCCCTGAAGTGCATTGCTGTTATTGCGGTGGCTGTGGGGAAAACTATATTCTGTGCTGATGTCGAAGATGTGAGTATGATTTTGTTGGTTTTTTTTTTCCAATAAGCTAAATTAATTCTTTTTGGTTCGTTATTAATTCTGTTTCTGCAGATGCACTCCTTAGTCTAGAATCTATAATCTCCCAGTCTGGTAACTTACCCCTAGAAACAATGATGACAAAAGAAGCTGTCGTTTCTGCTTATGGGAAACTGAAGATACTAGCATATTCAAGGTACTCTATTTTCTATTCTTGATTTTCCATCCATGTTGTACAGTGCTAATGTTTGTTTGTTTGTTTATGCACTATATATGCAGTGCAATTGGCAATAAGATGTAATTTGGATGAAGCCAAAGCTTGTAGTTATGACTGAGGTTCTGTGGGCTGGGAAATCCAGAAGAACAGAAATACATTGTGGACATAAGGATAGCATTACCTCCATATATGCATGGCATCTTGTCATACATAGGAATAGGATTCTTGTATAGTTTGTTGTTTGTATATCAGATGTATAGCAGAGAAGAGAAAACACTTGCCTAGGGAGTATACCCTGTACATGATAAACAGTTAGATCAAATCACTAAATTTTTCCCTTACTTCCTTTTCTTTTCTCAAAACTTTCACTCCTCTACTCTAATATAATAGCCTGCAAAATAAAAATATGTTGTATGTACACCAACCATTAACCAGATACAAAGGCACGAATCGCTTGCTTTTCTTGCATTTTCTGATTCAAGGAGACACTGTACAATGTTGTATAGTTACCATCTATGGTTCTTCAACGATTAAATTTTAACCAACTATGGTCTTTCTAGGGGATCACGACGGGTTAAATTTTGAAAGTTGAAATGCAATGAGTGGTTAACTTGGACCATGGATGGTAACAATTTGAAAGTTTAGGACTAAATGTGGCAAACCTATTATATTCAAAACTACAAGAATTATGAGAGCTTGAATGAGTACATTTGCGTGAGTGAGGAAACTATTGTAATATATGTGTGAGTGTGATTATTATGTGAAATGGTTTGTTCTCCAAGCTGGACTCCCTTTTATGGCGTGAAGTGAATGTAGGACTAGTATGATAAATAAATAGTATTAATGTCTAGTTGCTAGCCACCCAAAATAAGGTTGTCTTAATTGCTTCGGGTCAATCTTCTTTTTTTGGTTGGCTAAAAAATGGTGGGCACTAGAGAGGAATTTGTGGTGGTGACCGGAGCAGCCACTGCGGCGGTGGACATCGGCTAGGAAAGGAAGGAGAGGCTAACTGATACCAGATTAGAATTCAAACTTACTAGTCTGTTACAATAGAGTCCTATATCACTAAGGACACCTAAAACCATCCTAGACTATTGGGAGGTTACAGAGAATAATTCTACACCACATAACTCACTAAAAATACACTAATACAATAAATAACAAAATAAGACTTTGAAGCCATTATAATGACTTACATATTAAATAGAGTAAATTAGATTAATTGTAAGCTCACACTTTGAAGCTAACAAAAAGTATATATATATATATATATATATCCAGGCCTAGAGCTATTAAATTTTCACTGATATACTCTGGACTGGGGAAGGAAGAGATACAATAGGTCTCCATGATTGATTGAAAGACCTTGACCTCCACTAGTGAATGTTTGTTCGTGTAGGTGTTTGTGCTTGGAAAAATCCAGCCCTAATCCCCAACCATGATCACAGAGGTATTCAAGAAGCGGTTTCTACTCTAGCTGGAGAATCCATAGAGAGCTTTGTTGGATATTTATATAGTAATGGAGATTAATGGTTCAGATGTCTACCATGATTACTTAAATAATATTTGGAGTTGTGGAGTTATGAATATTATTTTAATTTGGTAGAAAATAAAGTTGAAAAATATAAATTTATGAAAGGTTGGAACCGAAAAGTACTCTGTTCCGGGATCAAGAAATTAACCTTTTGAAGGTTGTGGCCGAATACTTAATGATGATGGCCGAATACTTAAAAGTAGTTCATGGCCGAGTACATGGCATTGTGATGGCCGAGTACATGATCTGAAGTTGTGATGGCCGAATACATGAATATATGGCCGAAGACATGAATTCATGAATCTGCCAATTTCATGAATTCATGAATTCACAAATTTGGCTACAGTGGCCAAAGGCTTTGTGGTCAAGCGGCACTCGGTGTACACTCCCATGTGGAAGGGAGTGGGTTTGAGCCTCAGTGGAGGCATCTGTTCCCCTTGTTTTTCTAAGGGAGATGCTTAAAGTGATTACATACCAGATGATCCGGTTTTGTTCCCAGCGCTTTAATGTTTCTAAACCTGTGATCATTGATTTTGTCTTGAAAGTTTTGAAGACAAGATGTCAGGCGTGAAATAAGAGTTCCTGATTACGGATGACAGAAATCATTTTGGGTCAGGCGTGAAATAAGAGTTCCTGATTACGGATGACAGAAATCATTTTGGGTCTGTGTGTTTAATGTACAAGAAGATTTCATGCGGTGTCTGTGTGTTTAATGTACAAGAAGATTTCATGCGGTTTTGCATGATGTTCTCAGCATGCTATGTGCATGTTGTACATGTAATTTGAATACATGCTATGAAGTTTTACTTCTGTCTTCACTCAGGATCATGGGGCATTAATTATGCCAAGATGATGAGTGAGATGTATAAAACTGGTTTCATAGAAATAAATCATGTTGTTAGCCGTGATTTATTTGGCACGTGAAAATCATGTATTTCCTATCGTGGATATATTGTATTAATGCATCAAGGGCCGAAAGAGATGAAGTATAAAAGCATATACAAGTTGTAGGAAGTAATCGGTACGGTTCTGTTTATTTGTCTCGGCCTCGGCATGAATGTAAGTTTTATTTTAATTACTTACTGGCTAAGCTCTGTATCATGTCTATAAGTTGATGCATGTGATTCTTTTAAAGTTTTGCATAGCCTGATAATTGCAAGGATTTATTTATGCATGTATATAAATATTTTTATATTGAGACTTTGTCTCGGTTGCATGCATAGTAATTAAGATACATAAGTTGTATCTTGGTGTGCTGTAAATTGCAAATTTAGTGTAATTTGGTGTAGCCAATTTTTCTAGTATCATATGCATGGTTATTAAGTTGCATGATGATATTATATTCAATGAAATCTTTTTCAGTTTCATGTATGAATATAATTATTGGCATTTTAGCACAATAGACATTTTATCCTTGTGAAAGTTGAAAATATTTTGTTATATTTTTGATAAAGGCAGAAAGCCTTGGAAATATTCTGTGATATTTGTCTTTAAGGCATGCAATAACTTTCATGCATGAGAAATGCATGATGATGAAATTCATAAATTTTATGAATATCTTTGACACAAGAATTCTCATACTGAGAATGTGTTAAAATTCTGAAAGCCAAAAGTTTACTAGTTTGTCTAGTATGGAAACTGGGCAGTGAAAAGGAATTTTAAATTTAAGTCATGGATTATGATTTAAGTTGGTATGATTCTTCAGTTTAGAAGAAACATGAAAAGAGTGAGCCTAAAAATCAAAATGGTTTCTTCTCCAATGTGAATGGATTTTCTGAATGGAGGAGGTTTATCAGTATAAGCTTATTCTCCAAAGTGAATGAATATTTCTGAGTGGAGAATGTTTATCAGATTATTCTCAAAGTGGATGGTATTCCAAATAGAGGAGGTTTTATTTTGTTTTTAAGAAATCACTCAGTGTTAATAAGTTCTACATGGTGATTGAAATTCTTGGTTATAGAATTTGCAAGAAATAAATATTTATTGACTAGTAACCTGAAAAGAAGGTTCCGGTATAATCAATTAAATATTTTATTTTACAAGTTAGTTGATAGAATATTAAATTCTATCTATCATTATGTACTGTTGTCAAAATAGATGGCATTAAAAGGAATTTTGAAATACTTGAATAAACCATTAATTATGGTTTAGTATATTCAAAAGGAATATCCATCTTTGACATGAACTTATTGCTTTAGCTTCGGCATACAAGGAAGCTAAGTGGCTAAGGAATTAAATTTTGGAAATTTCGATTTAGCCGAAATCGATGTCACCTGATTTTGTACACTGTGACAGTAAAGCTACATACACTGGCCAAGGATATAACAATGTTATATTGGCAAGTAAAGACACATCGGCTTGGTACATAGCTGTGTGCGGGAGATCTCATATAATTGTGTAGCGCTGAACTGTGTACGGTCCCGGTTTAATTTAGCGGATCCGCTTACCAAAGCTATAACAAGGGACATGGTTCAAAAGACATCGGAAATGATATGGTGTGATAACCTATTATTAAATACATAGTTTTAATTGAAAGGCCTTACTATGTATTGATGATTATTTAGTACGGCATTAACAACAAGATATATAAAATCCTAGTTTAAGGATTGTACAGAGTTGTTAAGTACAAAATAATCCCAGGGATATGGAAAGCCTAATTATTTTAAATTGCAAGTGAAAGAAAGTTCAACTCACGTCTAAGTTATTACGTTAGACCTTGAGTTCAATGTAGATGAGTACTTCATTTTGTGATTTGCAAGCATCAAAAGTTTATTTAAATTTTATCCCAAGGAAAAGTGATGCTTGGGTCTGCATTGTTGTAGGGATGAGTTTTTACTCTTAACTGATCTTTTGAGAAAATGCATGATGCAGTGCATGATATAAAAGATTAGCCTCTGTGAGCATGAGGTGTGGCCGCTTCAAACAAGTTTGGGCTTTACTTGGTATGTGCTCATTAATGGATACGGACACATGGCCTTTAAATAGTGTCAAGTTTATTGAGTTGTTGTGACTGTAAAACTTGTGTGTATTTTACCTACATTTCTTCAAAGAGACTGCGTGATTCAAGGTTCGTCCATCACTGCAATCCGAATTGATGTATCGCGTATAATACTATGTGAAAATTCAATCTTTAAGACATTTTCATTTATGCATAAATTTTGGATTTATCTTGGTACAGTATTAATTTTTACTATATAAATAGAGGAGGATTGTTGGATATTTATATAGTAATGGAGATTAATGGTTCAGATGTCTACCATGATTACTTAAATAATATTTGGAGTTGTGGAGTTATGAATATTATTTTAGTTTGGTAGAAAATAAAGTGAAAAATATAAATTTATGAAAGGTTGGAACCGAAAAGTACTCTGTTCCGGGATCAAGAAATTAACCTTTTGAAGGTTGTGGCCGAATACTTAAAAGTAGTTCATGGTCGAGTACATGGCATTGTGATGGCCGAGTACATGATCTGAAGTTGTGATGGCCGAATACATGAATATATGGCCGAAGACATGAATTCATGAATCTGCCAATTTCATGAATTCAGGAATTCACAAATTTGGCTACAGTGTTGCATGCGTGTCACTATAAATATATTATATTATATTACTTTATAATATATTCGCATGAAGTGTATGAACCTACAAAGGTACATAACTTATGAAGAATGTACATGTTATACATGGTTCATGTAAATTATATTTTCCCAGACAGATATATTATTTAATATATATTCTGTGGAAGTTGAAGTTTTGAACTGCCAGTAACTTCCATGTAACTTCTCCAACAGCTATATGTGCTTCTATAAATATTTTGGAGACATCTGAGAGATATAGAGAATGAAAATGCAAGACAACAATCAAACTTGCAGGAGATCAAGATATTTCAGAGTCCTACAATTCTACAGGAAATTCTTAATCAGCAACTTAAGAATTTCATTCATCTTCTTGTATCCCATAAGAGTAAATCTGGAACCTTATAGGAAAGTGATTACACGCCTGAAGATACCAGATGATCCGATTTTGTTCCCTTGTTCTTCTGTATTATATTGTATATTTTTTGTATTACAGATACCAGCAACATTTTTTCCAACAAGCTTTGGGGAAACTCCGATACCATAGTCTTCCGCACGCCGGCGCAGGCGCTCCCCTATTTAACCCGGAAATTTTTTGTATGGCTGTTGGGCGGAGATCTTGCGGGAACCACGGCGGTGTTCACTCCATCGTCGATTTTCTTTCTGTGTACGCAGGAGAGCTTCTGTCGGCTGCGTAGTTTGGGGGGCTCGTTGAAAATTCCGGTGTCGGTAGAACTGGGGAGCTACACCACCACGGAGGTGATGATAATTCCGGTGTCGGTGGAACTTAAGCCTGATGAAGAAGAAGGGGTTTCCAAGTTGAATGAGATTATTGGGAGCATGCGGCTAAGGCTTAACTCTGGTGATCTTACTGTTGGATGTATTGACAAGGAGATTTCCAAATCCAAACTTTTGATGAGCTGCTGCGTGAATGTGAATTGCGGGGTGCGGACCCTGATTGATTCAAGAATTTATGCTGATAATATACTACAATTTAACAGAGGAGGAGTTACAACAGAATTTAAGCAGCCTGACTCTACAGAAAAGGACAAAAAAGCAGCACAGAGGAGGGTGACATTGTTCTATTCAAGGTGGAGGAAATACAGAACAGAAATGAATTATGGAGCGACTCCGATGTTTTGGTGGTTACTTCAGGCTCGGGGTCAGACCATCATCCAGTATCGTGTAGCTTAGCTTCTTCTTGTGGTTGCTTGGTCGTGACTTCCCAAACACAACAGCTGTGTTTATGGACCAAGCAATTTATTTTATTTGCCCTACTCAGAGTTATTCAAAACTTTGGCTTTTAGGATTTGATATGACAACTGCAGCTGCAGCACAGGTTTTTGTTTCAGTAAACCCAAGGTTAAGGCTGGTGATGATGAAGAATCACAACTGTTAAATTCTTCAAAGACTTTAAAAAAAGATGCTGCTGCTGCTGCTTTGTGGAGTGACCGAGCTAATGATCACCCTGTTATTATTGGTTATATTGATGGAGAAGCTCCCAGTTCAAAGGTTCTTCACAGCTGTATGTGTTGCGGCGGCGGGGAAGTTGGATGAAACAATGTTCCAACCCACAAATGCTTTTTTAAAGCTTCTTTGTGAGCAGGGACTGGGAGAAGGATTGAAATCACTTCAAAGTCCCACCCAAGATAAGATGTCCCACCCAAGATAATATGTCCTTGTTGTATTGCAATGATGCAGCAAAAGCTTCAACCATGCTCTCAAGATGAAGAACTATTGCAAGAGAAGCATAAATCTGAAGAGGAGGTTAATGGCAACCTGCCATCCAAATTTGCAGAGATGAATATTGAGAGTAAGCTGCTCGTCCGCAATGCTGAACCAGACAAGGAGCAAGAGTCTCAGTCTAGTAATGTTAGAGATGATGATGATCAGTCCAAGGTTTCGGATGATGATTGGGAGATCATCCACACCTCCCAACAACCAGATGTAGCCAATAATAGCAGCTGGGGGAGGTATTCCTGAATCTCACACTCATCTTCACTAATTTCTTGTTATTTATATATATATATCTATATAGGGTCATGTTCAGGTGTGGCCGCGCCCTTACGTGCGGCCGTGCGGTTTACACCTTACACCACTCAATATTAAGAAATGCACCACTCAATGTTACGAAATGCACCACTCAATAACATTGAGTGGTGTATTTCTTAAATATGAAATACACCACTCAATGTTATTGAGTGGTGCATTTCGTAACATTGAGTGGTGTAATCCGTACGGCCGCACGTAAGGGCGCGGTCACATTTGAATAGAAATATATATATATATATATATATATATATATATATATATATATATATATATATATATATATATAT
>NC_044920.1:29067222-29078687 GCF_003576645.1 Ipomoea triloba | reverse complement strand
ATATATATATATATATATATATATATATATATATATATATATATATATATATATATATATATAATTTCAGGTGCGGCCGTGCTCTCACACACCACTCAATGTTACGAAATAACCACTCAATGCTAAGAAACACACCACAATGTTAAGAACATTTAGTGGTGTATTTCATAACATTGAGTGGTGTGAACCGCACGGGTGCACCTGATTATGACTCTATATATACATTTATATTTGCTAACTTCTTGTTATATATATGCCTTAGTATCCTCTAACATGATGCATGTTTCGTCTCATTAGCTTAGCTGGATCGGCAGAGCATTTAGCTCAGTCCGTTTGCACCACAAGGCAGCCGGTGATGAAGCATCATCTTAAACTGCACATTCAGGATTTATTCATGCCTTCCTCTGGATCAATGTGTATATATATTATATAATAATAATGATCATAGTCTCTTTGATTACTACTAGTTTAGTGATGAATAACTGGACAGCCAAACTATTTAGTTGGTTTTAGTGGTCTGCCTTTGCCATGCATATTCAGTATTTACATTTGACAAAATATTTGATTTTATGTCATATGTGTTTGCAACTTTGCATCAATCTTGAAAATTCTTCTAATTCATCGTTGTTGTAAAACACTTGTGTATATGTATGTGTAAGATAAAATGAAGACACCAAATCTCAACAGCTACAAAATCAACATTGTTTTTTAATTCTTAAATTATCCCTACGAAAAAGTTGTAATTAAACTTATCAATTTGTTATTTTAATGCATCCAAGTCTAAACTAAGGTTCTAGCACCAACTAACCTTTTCCACTTGAGAAGGCAATATATAATCTATTAGTTGTAAGTACATAATATGTCCATTGCAAGAATATAATTTTGAATTAGAGTCCGTGGTCTTGATAATATAATTATAATTTGAATGTCCTTTTGAATTAGAGTCCGTGGGCTTGATAATATAATTTGTCAACTTTGTTGGGTAGTCTATAATCAAAATACCCATTACATTAGGTAGAGCTGATTTAGATAACTTTTCCCTTCTCTCTTGTTAGGCCAGTAGCGACTGAAGGAAAAAAAAAAACAAAAAAAAAAAAAAAAAAAAAAACAGAATTACATACTTCTTTGGAGTTCTAATTGTCCTAGACTCATAGTAGAGGACTAGAGAGATATACGAAATGGGCATTATGGGGGAGTGTGAAATTTGGAGAGGGGCCTCACAAAAAATTTTGAAGTATATTTAAATAAGAGTCAAACTTTTACTTTTGAGCTAGTTTTTGTGATAGAGTTAGGATATTGATGATTTAAGTACACTATCATTAGAGCATCCTCAATAGTATTGGTGTTTGGGTGAGAGAGGGGGTAAAGGGAAGAGAAAAAAAGGGAAAAAAGAAAAGAAAAAAAAATGTCTGACATGAAAAAATAAAAAATTCATCAGTGCACGTGTCCAACTAGCGTGTGCACCTACGATTGTCTTTTCCTATTTGTAGCTGGATCCCAATAAAAACCTTCATTTGCAGTATAATGATATCACTAAAAAAGTTTATAGGTTCATAAAGTCACTATTACAAGTTCATTACAAGTTCATAAAGTTACAATTGCATCTTCAAAAAAGCACTAATATAAGGTCGTTAAGTTCTTATTGCAAGTTTATCATCATTATTACAAGTTCATTAAATAACAATTGCATGTTCATAAAGTCATTATTACAAGTTTATTAAATAATTATTGCAGGTTTATAAAGTCACTACTACATGCTTATAAAATTGCTATAAATTCATAAAATCATGACTGTAACTTCATCACAAATTTTTAAAATGTTATATTAAAAGTTATATAAATCTAGGTTCATAGATATAATTTGCAATTAAAATGCATATTTTTCAATAAAAGTAATCCAACAACCCCATTTATTAAAGTATCTTCCATTCGATTATACAATATATTATTCACAACCTTGATGATTCAGGAACCAAATGTGGTGATACATATAATGGTATAATTGAATCAACTATATATTTGTTCTCAACAGAACGGTCCAAAATAGGAAATTTGTGAACTATAATTGTTTTTTTTGTATATGCTGTCACAAGTCACAAATAAAGAAGGTATACATACAAAAGCTGATTCCAAACATCAGGGACTCCAGGAAGGCACCAGTGTAGACAATCAGCATAGCTACCTGGGTTCACTAATTGTTCTTTGGTGAGAGGATCCCAGTGCTTTCTGTAGATTGATGAATGGGCTTCCTTCCGATACTCGGAAAGTTGTGTTATGTTCAGCATTTCTACGTTTAGCCCTCGGCTGCTCAGTTTATGGACCGCGGCTTCAACCAATCTCATCATGTCGGGATCTGAGTCCATCCCCCAGTATCCGGGATTTGAAATCGGCTCAGTTTCGTTATAGCAGTTCTCACCATTTCGCCCTCCCCACTCTTCGGCCCTGCAATGTTCAATTCATCTTTCCTACATCATATTCTGACAACCTCCAATACAAGTAGTGGAATGACTAATGAGATTGTCCAAAAAGCCTAAGCTGGTAGTTGAATAGCACATCCCTCACGTGTGAAGCATGAGGTTCGCTCTGATATCAAATTAAAGCATGTGCTCTATCTCAACTAAAAAAAGTCTAAGCTGATAGTTGGATAACACGCCCCTCAGGTGTGAAGCATAAGGTTGGCTCTGGTACCAAATTAAAGTATGTGCTCTATCTCAACTAAAAGTCTAAGCTGGTAGTTGTATTGTACATTTACGTTTATATATCATATGTTCAACAATATGCGGGCAAGGTAAACCAAGAAGATGGCTATGGTGAAGTAGTGTTTCGAGATTGGTTATAGTGTGAATGCTGATCTGATTATATAACTTCATTTGCATTCAAGAATGAAAACTACAACGATAGTTTTAAATTGTACCTGCTATGAGTGGGCGACATGCTGACGAAGAAAACTCTGGTCTTGGTGCGATTGACATGAGCATCCAACCAATCTGACCACGTCTTTAGAGTCAATTCGAAGGTATGCAGCGTTCCCAAATCTTCATAAGTTGCATTTGTGCTTTCAAATGATCCCCGCCTGATAATATTCATATAGAAATCAGTAAGCTAAGACAATAGTTTCTTGGCAAATTGGAAGATTATTAAAGTGCAATCTTCAAAGTTCTAAAGATGTACTCACAGAACCTTCATTTTCATCCATCGCCACCATATGTAAGAATTAAACACGAGCACGTCTGCATCTTTCCAATGCCTTGCATGCTTCTCTATGGAGTCTACTCTCACGATGCGGTCCTCCACGCGATGGTAGGATGGATCATCACAGTTCGATTCAACCAGCAACGGAGCCCAATAGAATTCGATCTTAGCGTTATACTCCTTTTATTCATAACAGAAACCAAAGTTAGTCTCAGAATCCAAATTGCAAGAGCAGATGCACAAAGAACCCAAAATAGAAAAAGGCAGTATTTGGAAACATTAGCACAACTTTTTTTTTAATTTCTTAATAGCATTAGAAAATTGGGATTCTTCTTTGTCCTTAATATTGGGATTAAGCAATTCTTCCTCTGCCCCAAATCATTATCTGCAAAGGATACCAAGCTTCCCATCCCACGCGAAACTCTACTAGAAATGCAATAAAATAATAACAACAACCAAGTTGGTCAGACTGTTGACTTGGTAATCAAAAGATTACAAGTTGGTCCTCCTCCAATAGGAGCGGTTTATTGGTCTTCTTGGTTTGAGCCGATACTATGGGCAACTTAAACTGGTTTATACCCTTTGCCGGCTAGGGTTACAAGGCCGGGTTTATCCCTAGTCACCGAAAAATAATAACAACATATAAATCCATTTCCTGTACTATACATTAGAATTTCAGTCTTTATTATGAATAGTGACATTTTACCAGAAATGGCATTTCTTATTACAGAAAAAAGGATTACCAACTTTGCAACTAATTCTGGACAAAAGAATATTCCTTTTTGTTTTTGATATACAAAACAACAAAAACCATCAATGGGATAGCTAGCTAGGTGAATTCAAGAATTGCAGAATTCCATTAAAAGGAAAAGATGAGGAGCAACAAGAAAAGAGTCTTACAATGGCTTCAAAAGTGACCAAGGAGCCATTGAACTTCACATATTTGAGACTCTGATCAGGGATTGATGACTCAATCAGGCAGACCAAAGAAACCCATTGGTTCCTATTAAGAGAATCCCCAACAAACACAACCCTTTTGTTCCTCAGCTTCTCCAACAGAGAGATGGCATCAAACCTACCAAATTCCATGAAAAATCAATAGGGTTTATCAGCAAAAAAAAGATTAGAATTGAATAGGGAAATTAAAAGACACTACCTTGGAAGCTCACAGTCATGGGGCTGCCATTTCCAGAACATATAATCCAAATTACTTCTCCCATACTTCCCACAAGCCATCCCATCATCCATGAAGGAGCAGCTTCTGCTGGAGTATAAAGGGGAGAAATCTTTGTCAAATACCCACTTTCCGGAATAAAAATTGCAGCTTGAAAGTGGGGTTTTCTTGAATTTCCGGTCATCTTCTAGCTTCGGAGCTATGGTCTCTCTGGATATACGTAGAGACGTGATGACTAAACCTGCGGTTATTATGACTACTAGAGAGAGAAACCTAAAAGAAACCCCATTGTTCATCATCCTCCCCACCTGCATCAGCCTCTCGCTGTTAGACATCTTGGTTGAGTCTAAAATGTCAATGGATATAAAGCTGCCATTTTTTTTGACTCAATCAAGAGCCCAAAATGTTTACTTTGTCGCCTTTGGTCTCCTGTTCTTCTCCGATTAAAAAAGGAATTGGTCCTAGCGTCACGTGTGAGTGTTCAAGCAAGCTCAAAAACAAATGAAGTATACGACACGTATGGTATAATTAACATCATCAAGGTTCGGGTGGACTGGTGAAGAACACTACTTTTAACGGCTTATTGGAATCGGAATCAACGCATTGAAATGTGCCAAAACACTTCAAATAAACGTGTTTTCTTGTTAAAAAAAGAGAGAGAGAGTCTCAACATTTTCTGAATTTTGGGATTTATTTTTTGGAAGTTGTAATATGCACCAGGAGAACCAGCTTGGTTGGTATAAATAGTCATGCACTCTTATTTCTTAAAAGAGGTTGGGAGTTCAAATTCATTCTTGTAAAAAAAATCAATTTGACCAGCAATTTGCTGCTTAATTTGGCTGGCCTGGTGCAACAAAAAAAAAAATGCAGCAAGAGCTCCGGTGACTTCTGAAGATTAGAAGAGGGTAACTTTTGGTTAAATATGATTTGCTTTGTAATAAGTAAATATAATTACTTTTGTGAAGAATATGAATTTAAAGTCAGTATATTTAGTAACAGATTGATATGAGTGTAACAAGCAAAACCCACCACAACTTCTGGCCTTAAAAGTTTACGATTTTCTACAGTGTCAAAATAATACTCGAACACAATTATTTACTACTTGGGAATAGGGCTGCAGAAGCTCCTTTTAAATCCGGAATGATATGACTACTTGGTGTACAGTTAATTCTAATCAATCTAATCTATGTTGTGAAAGCCAGGAAGCAGTGAAGTAATGAAGCCAAATACAATCATTTGGATCTCCTTCACAATTAGCCACAACCTATTGCCCTCCTCTGCAACAACGCCTGCATCCGCCCCATGCTCATTCTCGCCTGCCCTATTTCCGTCGTTGCCTGGCTGATTCCCATTTTCACCTACATTTCCTTCTGCCCCTGCTGCCACATGAGGGAAAAGGAATTAGATTAAGGTTAGAATCTTTCACCACTCCCAATTAAGTGGCATCTGGACTTCATACATGAGAGATAAATAAATATTGAAGGCAGCGGAAATTAATGCCATAATTTTTCTTCAATCTTTGCCGGAAGAAGTGCAAGGAACAATTTGGATCATGTCAACTAATACATATAGTGTGACATGATCAAACCAAACAGAACCAACAACTATTTGCACTTCATATTATAGGGTTGTATTGAGAATACATAGTACTGTACCAAGGCAAATCAGAAGTTTTGCATGTTATTATAGGGTTGAGCTATTTGTAGACATGAAAATACCTTCTGCAGCACCATTTTGATTTCCCTGCCTCCCAGCAAGTGCAGCATTTTCTGCCCTAACTGCTGGTCTAGGACGTTGAGGAGGTGCAGCCCCCCTTTGCATTCCTTGAGAAAGCCATCTTATCAATGGTGCAAGAGCTCCAGTTTGGTATCTGCAATGATCAATAAAGAATATCAGAGACAACTAATAGCAAATTTTGTAATTTTATCTACATATTATCACTCTGATGACATAGATATGAAATAATTTCAATGTGATATTCTCAATTTCTCATCCTTTCTTAAATAACCAAGACTACCCATACACTTAATATATAGTGTGATCTGTCATGCTTTCCTAGTAGAGGCAGGTGGCGGAGGAAAGGTTGATGCATAATTCCCCGCATGCAGTAAAAATAAATAATAGGGGCTGTAAGAGACCAGCCAAGGGATGGTGGAAAAGTATTATATAGGGAGACAAGGCTATTAAATAGTGAAACAAATCCTGTAGAAAGATAATAAAAACCTTGAAGGACGTAAGCAATGAGGAAAGGTCATACTTGCAAAGGCTTTGTATCCAGTATCTAGAATAAATGTTAAAAAGCTGGGGATGTCTTTGCTAGTTCTGATTAGATCTCTTACATTTTCATGTTCCAGTTCAAAAGCATTTATATTTTATACTTTAAATCTTTCATGGGTACTAAATTGATTACCCTAGACAGGACCAGCCTTCAGTGGGGTGCAGGGGAGTTAATTTGCGAGGCATCAAAACAAATGAAAAGGATAAGCATTCAAAATAACTTACAGGTAAATAAGTGAAGCAAAAAACACAAGGACAACAAGTCTTTGCTTGGATCCATCTTGATTAAACAAAAAAATTACTGCAGCCAGCTTAAGAATCAGAAAGAGGTCACGCTGAAATGCAATTTGGAATCTCCTCACGACTACTTGGCGCTGAGGTTCAGGGGCATGTTGCTGCAGCTGTGGTTGCTGTCCCCCTTGTCCTTGCTCATCACTTCCTGCTCTATGCTCAGAAGAACTGCGTTCACTGTTCAGAGTAACTATGAATTGACCATTGATATATAAAAAGGAAAACACTTAAAAAGGATAAGCAATGTTCAAGGGAGGAAGTTCAGTATGAACCATGAATATGATTTGGGAGTGGGTGGGGTTTGTGGTTGAAAGTAAATGGCTTATTAGACCCTTCAGTATGGCACTTCTAACGGTAAAAGGAACATGCCTATAAATTATAGAACTCCGGAACATGATAGAAAATCTAGAAAAATGTGGGAAATTGACAAGAGTATTACAAATGAGAGTAACATGTGAAGATTGATCTTTAAAAGTTAACAAGAGTGCTTACGTGGGTACACTGTATCTTAAAGGGATAAGTGTGTTGGGTGGAAATCCTGTCATATGATCCATAAAAGGATTAACTGAAACTGCATAAAGACCAGGACCACGATTCAACTCCTCCTGGTTCTGTTGTAGGTAGTAAAACCCAGAAAGGAGTGGCTGGTACATTGTTTGGTGCATATGGTTATTGCTATCAGCTGAGGAAGACCCATATGTTGATGTTATCTGTGTAAGAGACAAAATTAAAGAGGATCAGAATCTAGGTTGGAGAATACAGAGGTTGTGTCCCTGTAAACAACTCTGCAAAGGCACCAAAAAGCATCAATTAAATACAAAAATAAATGAATAAATAAACCCTAAAGATATTCTTACGGATAAAACTAACAAAACCAGGAATTCCAAAGTAAATAAATAAACCCTAAATAAACAAAGCCAATAAATGCAGCTACACAAGATATTCTTGTGTGAGCACAAGCCCTTAGAAACTCTTAAACCAACTACTCATAGGCACACACAGAAAGCCTTTTCTCTTTCATTCTTTGTGGACCACAATTTTTTATTTTCTATCCACTTTCTATTTGGTCATGTCTAAATGGTTTTTTATACACCTAAAGCAAATAGGAATATGTACGGAATGGAGCACACATGCATAAAATTACTTACAAATAAATACTATGACATAAATAAATTAATCCTCTTCAGTTAGAATTGTGGGTATCTTAGAAACATTGAAAAATTTTCCAAAGTACCTCTTTATTGTGCACCTTGATTACTTATAGGACACTGAAAACTGGTAGAAAACTGCAATGGTAAGTGATTTGCATTTCAATTAGAATTTAGAAGTTTAGCATTACAACATCATTTAGCACATATGTGATGCTTTAGAGGAACACAGTCCAGGAAGACAAGAGCGCAAGAAAAAGGGCGAAGGACTGTAAGGATCAGCAGTCTAAATCTCTGCCTTGCATGGTTAAACAGCTGAGAAGATGAAATTGAAATGGATGTAGAATTTAAATGGCCATTAGAACGTATCGAGTTCATTTTTCCCCTTTTTAGTTTTCAAATAAGACCTTAGAGAAACATTTATCAACAGCTCCTGTTTTATATTTTTTGCAAATACATAACCAGTAATTTTGGTATATAGAGATAATATTTCAGCTAAGAATTAAGGAAAATAATGCCTGGCTAAAGAAGAGAAAAAGAACCCATAGTAAGACTCAAAAATTCACAATTTATCCAAAATAGTACAAGAATATGGGATCAGCATTCCGTTTGTCACATGTCTTGTGCTGGCAATAAATACCCCAAAAGACCTAAGTGATATTAGCTAGCCATGCTGAAGCTATAGAAATGTAACCTATTCTAACATAAAACAAGGATCAGCTAATCCTTCCAGCTTGTACTCTTTCAGCACACTCATTTAACCCATTCATAAACTTCTGTTAATTGCTCCTAGACACACAACAGGTGCTCTCCTCGCCTAAAATCACATTCCGTACTATGCTTTTTATGGAGTTTGGTTGTTGCAATAACCTCCAAAGCAGACACAATATGTCAATGCCAACACAAAGAAGGAGAAAATCAACAAGGGGATCATGGTGAGTATTTCTGGAACTTCAAACTTGATGAGTATTGTGACAGTAATCCAGACATTTTCAATTCGATCCACGCATCTTTTCATTTCCCCTACTAATTCCTTCGAACATCTAAATGGAGCCAAGAAATTGTTCGATTTCGAATCAACAAAACCTAGACACCATTAATAATTGCAAATAGCCATCTCACCTAAATTACTACTCAAAATTTCCATCATATTTGAAGATTATCATATTGAAAAAGAAAAGTACTCTATTAGATCCGGAATTCGTGAACCTCGTAATAGAGGAACGTATTTCATCTGAGGAAGGAAAATTTCTTACCTGGGGCACTTTCGTGACTGCGTCGTCGGAAGATTTTAACGACGACGTAGAAAAAGATTGCTCCGCCGAGGAAGAGGTCTGCTTCGGTGGTTCTTCCGCCATTTTCCGAGCTCTGTCTTCAATTCTCACTGCTCTTTTCACCGTTAAAATTTTCCCACTGGAAAGTCTAACGTGCATGCGTTGGCAAATTGTATATGACGTGGCCTGCTTATTGCGTAACCGATATTTCCTATTGGTTAACGCCAATGACGTGGATTACCCATAGGGGATTCCGAGACCCGAGTCATTAGGTGATAATTTATATGAGAATAATCATATAAATTATTTTGAAATATATATGGTAACTCAACTAAATAGAAATGCTAGACCTTTTGTTTATTGGGCAAAATGAATCTCTCACTTTGAGAGGTTGCTCTCACACTACCTTTAGTTATACTCGATTTGTGATCTTTTTTTTTAAACTTCACATTGTGACCAACTGAGTTGTCCATGCAAACAATTTTATCATTATTCTTGCCTTAGAAAATTGGTAGTTGGGATGAATCGTGATGCATTAATGGACTTACAAGTTTTCAAATATTTGTAAAAAGGATAGTTCTCTACTAGTGCATATCCAATTTTATGTAGTGTAAATGTAACAAATAATTTGGTGGATCCATCCATCTTTTATCATTGAATTGATATTCCAACGAACTAGTTCATTAACAGGACGTTTGGTTGGGAGGAAAGAATTAGGAGAGAAAAGAATTGTAATTCGGTGGAATTGCAATTCAATGAATAAAGTAGGAATTGAAATTACAGTGTTTGGTATGCAGAAATAGGAGTACAAGGAATTGAAAAGTAAGAAGCTACAAAATGACTAAAATACCCTTATGTTGTGGTCGATGTTATAGTAATAGTAGTAGTAGTAGTAGTAATAATAATAATAATAATTCTTTCAAAAAATAATAATAATAATAATAATAATTCTTTCAAAATAATAATAATAATAATAATTCTTTCAATTTTATTTTTTTTAAAAAAAAGACAAAGGGTATGGGAGGAGGGGCAAAATTGTCTTTATACCAACGAATTGCCCATCCTCTCCACCGAATTGCAATTCATGGGGGTTTGCAATTCATATTTTGGTGGCATTGCAATTCTGCAGAATTGCAATTCCCTCCAACCAAACACTGTATTTTGGGAATTCACTGAATTGCAATTCCCCCAATTACATCCAACTAAACAGGCCTAAGTTCATGGTTGGTGAGTGGTGACTTCATGGGCTGAAAGATGTCGGGTTGAAGACACTTGGACTAAACCTTCCTTTTTGGGCCATTGTCTAATTGTCTCATCATCTCCGCTTCAAAGTGAAGTATGAATAGATATTGATTTTGTCCATTCTCAATATAGCCTATTTTAATTTTGTTGAACTTTTTTCTAAATAAATCTACTATTTTAATTGATTGGGGACTCTAACACTACATAATGCTCCGATCGGGTTGAACGGTTTACTCAATACCAACGCTCATCAATTGTTATGCCGTGGACCCAGGTCCACCTTGCAAGGTGGACCTGGGTCTACATTCACATACACTATACTCTACATTCACACTTTGTAAACTCTACATTCACACATTACAGGATTATATGATACTCTACATTCACACTTTGTAAACTCCACATTCACACATTACAAGATTATATGTTTAGTAACTATATTACCACTGTTATGCATTCACACATTCAAAACTCTATATTCACAGGTCCTATACTCCATATTCACAACTTGAAAACTTCACATTCACACATTACAGGGCTACAAGTTGCTAGAACTTCTTAACTCTATTACAGATTCACACATGCATAACTCTACATTCACGATTTCTATACTCTATATTCACAATTTGAAACCTTCACATTCACACATTTCTGGGCAACTCTACATTCACACAATCATAAATGTACATTCACGATTCCTATACTCTACATTCACACTTTGAAACCTCTACATTCACACATTTTTGGACAACTCTATATTCAGCAATATGTTTACTAATTTAAAAAAAAAAAAAAACAAAACAAAAAGAGACAAAAACGACGTAGTTTTGGACCCAGGTCCACCTTGCAAGGTGGACCTGGGTTCAC
>NC_044920.1:29058316-29066531 GCF_003576645.1 Ipomoea triloba | reverse complement strand
AATTTAAAAAAAAAAAAAAAAAAAAAAAAAGACAAAAACGACGTAATTTTGGACCCAGGTCCACCTTGCAAGGTGGACCTGGGTCCACAGCATAATTTGCCAACGCTCATGGCATGCCTTTTTTAAGATTTAGATAATGCTCTCCTACGAGGGTTTCTGATGTACTTAAAAAAAAAAAAAACAAAAAACAAGGTAGAAATCAACCCAATTCAATTTTATCTCCGCCTAAACATAGTTTGTTTCTTTCAAAAAAAAAATATAGTTTGTTTAATTTGTTAATTGAAAATAAAATTGCTTTATATATATATATATATATATATATTATGAATAGCTATATGATATTTGCACCATATATAAATTTAAAATATTTAAAAATAATTAAATTTTCACATTTTTTCAAATTATTTTACAAAACTTAAAATAAAATAATTTGTATTACGTAATTATTCAAAAAAAAATTCTTTACATGATTTCGAATATATTCCTCATCGCGAATCAATTAGCCTTGTATATTTTAAGCCATAGATATATTGAAGTACAATAAATATTATTTTTAATTTTATCAACAAATTAAAAATATAAATTATTTATTTAAATTAAATATAAAATATAAATTATAAATTTAAAGTAAATAGATATTATTAAAGTTATTTAATAATTTATTTTAATTATATAATAATAATAATAATAATAATAATAATAATAATAATAATAATAATAATAATAATAATAATAATAATAATAATAATAATAATATAAAAGTTGCTTTGCAATTTTAGCAATAGAATTACAAATATTTGACACACCATCTTGCAAGTGTAGCAATTGCAGGCTTGCAGCAATACATATGGCCTTATCAGTTAAGTTTTATACTTTTTGTTAATTTATATATTATTCAAATATGGTAAAGATTGAACATTTAGAGTTATCAATTAAGTTATTATTAATGTCTTTATCATTTCTTTATATTATATATAAATGCATGTAATTTAACAATTGAACAACAACTAATTTTATCCTATACTAGTACACTTATATTTGTCCTTTTCATCCTTAATTTAGAAAGACCTAGACATAGACCTAGTCCTAGTCCATTTTTCTTAACTTATAAATCACACCACAAACATATTCTTCATTTTAATTCGTTTTCTTTAGAGACGTGTTTCAATAGTTTTTTGTTTCTTAAAAAAATTCCTCAAACCTTATCTCTTGACATTGAATTAAGAAATTTTTGTTCCATGTATACACATAATAACAAAGTCTCATTTTAATTTTAATTTTTTTTTGCATTATTATAATATACAAATTGAATGATGTCATATGCAATATGCAAGAGATTTTTTTTTTTTTTGGGTGGGGTGTGGAGTGGGGGTGGGGAGTAATAAAGGGATTTTTGTAGTCAAAGTCTTTTGGGAATCTTAATTCCTTCACTGTTTCACATGTGTTTTACGTAGTGCAAGTCTGTAACGCGTTGCGTATGAAATTGTCATGACTTTAGCTTTTCATTGATGCACTTGTACTACTTAAATAAAAAGTTAAAATCGTGATGTCATTTCATACACAACGCGTTACAAACTTGCACTAAGTAGAACACATGTGAAATATTGAAGGAATTAAGATTCCCAAAAGACTTTGAGTACAAAAACCCTTTATTACTCCAATTAATTCAAAGTTACTTGTACGTTTGATTCACAGCAATTGATTGGTTGAAATGATTCTAGATGGGTTTGGCAAAGCAAATAAGCTAGGTTTTAGTTTCTAGACGTGGCAAATTTGTACAACTTTAATGTGGAAATTTCTTTTAAAATATTTTATTCTACTTTGATTACTAAATTATAATGGTATTTTTATTTTTTAAACCGTAAATTTTGCCTTATTTCATTTGTTAAGAATAATAAATTTAACCATAATTTATAATAAACTTTTATTTAAGTTTGAAATATATATTATCTTACTATAAGTTCTAAAAGAAAATCAATAATAATCACTAATCGCAAGACTTGGGTGAATACTTTGTAATAAATAAGAATAAGATTTATTTAATGAAAATTTATATTTTTAGTCATCATTGAGTTATATATATATATATATATATATATATATTGGGAGCGGGTAGTCCAAGAGAGAACTAAGAACAACTCACAGTCGTCCAAGTGCCCAAATCTAACAGATTAGATCAGAAACACTGAATTTTAAAAAAAATGTGGTGACATTTTCGTAAATAATTGAACATCGAAGTGCAAGCTGTGTTAAAAATGTAAGTAACAGTTTCATATAGTGCACCTAAGTGCAAGTAAAATGTACATTGAGCATCAATATTATGTGCACTTAACATTATCATTAGTTGCATCAGAAATTATCATTAAGTGCACCTATGTGAAAGACTTTATTATTAGGTGCACGAATGTTACCAAGGGAAATTACTTGCACTTGTAAGAAAAAATAGTTGCATTTGTAAGTGATTTTTCTTGCATTTTTTACTTGCAAACTTGCACTAGTTACTTGCACTTGTAACACATCTTACTTGCACCAAAGTTTGAGTTATTTATGAAAATGTCACCACAACATTTTTTTTAAATTACATCTAATTCATTGAATCTGGACACGTGGATGATTGTGAGTGGTTCTGATGTTTCTCCCAGAAAACCGTTCTCATTTAAGCGTGTCCAATATATATATATGTGTGTGTGTGTGTGTGCGCGCGCGTGTGTGTGTGTTTGCGTTCATGTGAAAATCATGGGTGCACGTGAGAACTTCATTGATAGGGATTTATTGCTTGGGTGTCGCGATTGTATGACGATCGATCTCTGTGTTGCGTACTAACTGAGCGACGCGTCAACCGGACTATCCGACCTTCCGCCTCCCGACCGCCTTTCCTATGGAACCTGCAGGGCAAGGCTCGCAGGAACCACTCAGGGCTGGTCGGCCCGAACAACTTGCCTTGGAACGCCTCTCCTCTCGTGGCCCATAGCCACCAAGCACTTGGGCTAAGGACACTGGGCTTGTGCCTGGCCTCCACGTGGCACCTATGCCGGAAGACCAACACCTGTCCCCCGACATACACCATTATATATACCACATTTAATGTTGAAGAAAGGATTTTTGGCACCCTATATATATATATAGACACACACAGAGAGATACATACACACACAACCCTGCCAGGCCAAACCTCCTCAGAGCTGCGCTGCAGCTAGACATGGATGGTTTAGAACGGCGCGCAGCAAACTATATATATTATAATCCTATTGCATTGCTTTCTTGGAACGTGCAGTGCAGCTCCTGATCTGTTTATGGTGAAAGGGAAGCAATAATATAATCTACGGAAACAACAGATTTCCGTAGAAGGAAATGCAGAAGAGATCTATGCATAAAGCTCGCATCTATACTCTCTCAATTGGGAATGCATGAAAATTCTAATAAGATTGCATTGTAAGTTCTGCAACATCCTCCTTCAATTCTTACCGCATATATGCAGCTTTAACTTTTTTTTTTTTTTTTTTGGGGTATTTTTCTTATTCTTTCCATTTTTTTTCCTCTCCCATTCAGTGTATCCTTATTTTGAACGCCCACGCATTATTGAATTCAATTCTATGCATGTACGTTGTCTATCCTTTGAACACAATTTTGTCCACTGATTGAGGTATTGAGTCAAAATTTGCTGCAATTAAGAAAACTTGCCGTCTCGGTGTTGAATTCCATGCATGCATGCATAACTTACTTTTCTTCAAAAAACAGTCGGTACGAAAAAAAACAAATAGAAAAAGGAAACCCTACACTTCAATCGTGTACTATACAAATTTGCATTGATTGATAATTAATTGTGTATTCAAAATCTAAAAAGATTTCACTCAAGTTTGTTGCATTGATCGAATACATTCTTTTTAGAGCAAATACCAATTTTGGTCACACGACTATTAGCAAAATGACAATTTTGGTCCACATGTTTAATTTCTACCAATTTTGGTCTCACTACTATTGTTTTAGTACCAATTTTGGTCCACGACTACTGTTTTAGTGCCAAAATTCATCGCGTTGGTCACCCATTCGTTTAAAACGTGCCAAAATCTAAAAATTTTAAAGGTATTTTTGTCCTTTTCAACTCAATATCCCAATTTGAGCATGAATAAATAGATTTAAGCCTTAAGATCGATCATAATTCACAATTCTTCTCCTCAAATTAAGGTAAAATGAAGAGGAAAACTACAAATTTTGATCGATCTTATGACTTAAATCCATTTTTTCATGCTCCAATTGGATATTTTACGTTGAAAATGACGAAAATACCCTTAACAATTTTAAATTTTTACATGTTTTTAGCGGATGGATGATCAGCGCGATGAATTTTGGCACTAAAATAATAGTCATGAATGAAAATTGATAGAAAAAACAATAGTCGTGGGACCAAAATTGGTATGAATTAAACATGTGGACTAGAATTGTCATTTTGCTAATAGTCGTGGGACCAAAATTGGTATTTGCTCTTTCTTTTTTAGATATTGAATGCAACAGTGTTAGTTATTGGTAGACTATCAAGCAGACAAATGTAGCGACAATTTGATAAATATAAAAACTTTAAAACAAGAAAAGTGCACTGAGAAAAATTATAAAGTCCACCCATTGATATATATAATATTGAAATCATCTTGAATATAACTTTAAATATTACTACATACATGCATTTTTAGAGTAGTAGATCTTAGATGTACATCTATGTATCATCAAATGTACTTTAATTTGTAGTTTTTTTTTGTGAACATATGCATTGTTTATTATATGAAGACCTGTTCTCACTACAACTAAACCTTATATATATCAACTAATTTTTTTATTAATCAAGTCTCTTACATTTTATCAGTTTGTTATCAGTCAAGTCTTCAATTCATTAATGAATATACTTTTTTTTATGTACTTGTTATTTCTTTATTGTATAAGACTTAACTTAAATAATTTAAGCTTTATATTAAAATTTTACATATATAAGAATTTATGGGCACAATGGAGATAGTGGACTGTACATCCGATGTCTTACATAACTTATATAAACTTTACATATATAACTTATAGGTAATTGTTCTTAAATTGATTAATAATAATTTATACTAAAACTATGAGTTAAACATAATACATTAAAAAAAAATTGAGAAGAATAGAATTGAAGTGTCAAAACGATATGATCTAGTCGGCCGACCTACATAGGCTAAGCCAAAAACATGTCGGGTCAGGCATTCTGTTTTTGTCTAGGTTACAAGCTTTGGAAATCTACTTAATTAATAATTGTTTAATGTTTTTTAAAATAATGTATATGTTAAAATATTGATTTTTTTTATAGCTCAAGATTTGAACCTTTAGTCTTTAAGTTAACAATTAATACTATTTCCAATCAAACATATTAAACTTTTTGAACAAATTTCATGTGTTTATATATATGTATATATAGTGCCTCTACAATTATAACTCACAAACTTGACACTTTCTGATGTGACAAGTTTTAATTGGTTAAAATATAAAATAAAAAGGAAAAAGAAGAAAAACAAACCAATTAAAACTTGCCATATCAGCGAGTGGCGAGTTCGTGAGTAGTAAACTTGAAAAAAAAAATCAAAACATCATCGTGTTTTTCTCTCCTTGATCTAGTTGAAAAAAAATTAGGGCATCAATAAATATAATAAACAAAAGAGTAAGTCTTATATAAGATCGTCTCACGTCTCACATATAATATTTTTTAGTTGAAATGTAATGCTTTTTTATAAGTTGATATATAGTGCATGTGTTAGGCCAATTAATTCATATAGTACTTGGTTATTAAGAAATTAAAGTTGACTTAATACGAGAAACATCATTCTAATTAACAAGCTTTTAACTCATTATAAGTTATTTTTTCGATTACGAGGAAAACTTATCGTCACTCACTACTTGAAAGTGTGTATTGAATGAATTTACTATTATATAATAGCATGCAAACTAAACATGATAAATAAATGATAATAAAAAAATTCTATGTGACGAATTTAATTAAGAAAATTCATAACAAACGGTACAAGAATCATGCAGCCTTCCATCGATCAATTACTCCTTTCTTGCCGCTAATTAAAAGTTATGAGAACGTGATCACATGCTGCATGCAGACATAAATGACGTTTGAATGCACATGATTTAATTTATAAACTCAGTGGAACATTACTCAATTACCATGTATGTACTTTAATTTATTGCAGCATATCAACATAATGACGTGCTTAATTATTTTAATCTTAGGTTGTAGACTTTGATTTTCGGATCTACTTTTGTTAATTTAAGTATGAAATGGTCCGATTCATCTTTTCACTATACACTATACTACGTCATTGGTTGCTGCCATGGATGCCCGGTCAAGAATTCCGACATAAAAACGCGTTCTGGAAAATATTTATTATTTCAATATTATAGCTCATAATCTCATATAGTGCGTATATATGGAATGGGTTAGAATGAGATCTTTTGCGAAAAATCTATTAACCTTTTGATATCATAATTGTTTCAATTGCATTTTGTGTCTTTGAGTGTACAATTTTGACCTTTAAGTGCACAATTTTGTAAATTAGAAATGTATGTAGAATTTATTTTAAAGAGCAGTTGATCTGGACTAAATCCATGACTGAGATTTATGTGCATTTTTCACTTGGGAGCTCCTTCGCACCTGATCTAGACCTATATAGAGATGAGAACTCACTCTCCTCGTAGAAAGTATGGACACATTCTTTCGTATAGGTAGCTTAATTGCTCACATGAGTAGAGTTTAATTTAAGAAGAAAGACAGGAATCGAGTTTCACCCGGCTAAAATCAGTTAATTTTTTAAAGAATAACCAAGTTATTATTTGATCATGCTTATATATATATTGACGGCTATTGCTATTGCTAGAACATCAGAGCTGCAGCTAGAAATGGATGGTTTAGAATGGCGCGCAGCAAACTATATACTCCGTATATAACAACATTGACGACGCCTATTGGTTTCTTGGATCGTGCAGTGCAGCTTCAATTCTGTTTATGGTGATAGGGACGCAATTAATATAATCCACGGAAACAACAACTGATTTCCGTACAAGGAAATGCAGAAGAGATCGATGCATTAAGCTCGCATCCGCACTCTCTCAGTTGGGAATATAATTGATCCATGCATGGTGTTGAACATTTTAGCTCGGATTGTAAGTTCTGCAACCTCCTCCTTCAATTCTTACCGCATATATGCAGCTATAACTTCTTCTTCTTATTTATTTATTATTTTTTTTTTCATATGGACTCAAAAGTATCTTACCAGAGCAAATACCAATTTTGATCCCACGACTATTAGCAAAATGACAATTTTGGTCCACATGTTTCATTTCTACCAATTTTGGTCCCACGACTATTGTTTTAGTACCAATTTTCATCCACGACTATTGTTTTAGTGCCAAAATTTATCGCGCCGGTCACCCATCCGTTTAAAACGTGCAAATATCTAAAATTGTTAAGCGTATTTTCATCATTTTTAACTTAATATCTTAATTTGAGTATGAATAAATGGATTTAAGTCCTAAAATTGATCAAAATTTGCAGTTTTCCTCCTCATTTTACCTTAATTTGAGGAGGAGAATTGTGAATTGTGATCGATCTTAGGGCTTAAATCTCTTTATTCATGCTCAAATTGGGATATTGAGTTGAAAAGGATCAAAATACCTTCAAAAATTTTAGATTTCGGCACGTTTTAAACAGATGGGTGACCGGCGCGATGAATTTTGGCACTAAAACAGTAGTTGTGGGACCAAAATTGATACTAAACAATAGTCGTGGGACCAAAATTGGTAGAAATGAAACATGTGGACCAAAATTGTCATTTTGCTAATAGTCGTGGGACCAAAATTGGTATTTGCTCGTAATGTCTACAAGTCATCACAGTAGGCGTATCGCTTTATAAGAGAGTGTAGAGTGATATTTGAGTTGGGATTAAATTTCCCATCACGAACTATCTTTTGTGGTTAAGGGTTGACTTGAGCGCGTATTTCATTGAGATTAAATTAAGGGGAAGAGTCCGAGAGACTTAGCTCAATGCCGTGTACGTTGTATATATGCGTCATGATTTACACTTTGCTCTAGATCATTCGTAGATAATCATCAATGCCGTGTTGTATGTGCGTCATGATTATATATTATTAGACTAAACTTATACTCCGTATTAAACTTCCTTATATTTAT
>NC_044920.1:29054777-29058291 GCF_003576645.1 Ipomoea triloba | reverse complement strand
ATAAATATAAGGAAGTTTAATACGGAGTATAAGTTTAGTCTAAAATATATAATCATGACGCACATACAACACGGCATTGATGATTATCTACGAATGATCTAGGAGCAAAGTGTAAATCATGACGCATATATACAACGTACACGGCATTGAGCTAAGTCTCTCGGACTCTTCCCCTTAATTTAATCTCAATGAAATACGCGCTCAAGTCAACCCTTAACCACAAAAGATAGTTCGTGATGGGAAATTTAATCCCAACTCAAATATCACTCTACACTCTCTTATAAAGCGATACGCCTACTGTGATGACTTGTAGACATTACGAGCAAATACCAATTTTGGTCCCACGACTATTAGCAAAATGACAATTTTGGTCCACATGTTTCATTTCTACCAATTTTGGTCCCACGACTATTGTTTAGTATCAATTTTGGTCCCACAACTACTGTTTTAGTGCCAAAATTCATCGCGCCGGTCACCCATCTGTTTAAAACGTGCCGAAATCTAAAATTTTTGAAGGTATTTTGATCCTTTTCAACTCAATATCCCAATTTGAGCATGAATAAAGAGATTTAAGCCCTAAGATCGATCACAATTCACAATTCTCCTCCTCAAATTAAGGTAAAATGAGGAGGAAAACTGCAAATTTTGATCAATTTTAGGACTTAAATCCATTTATTCATACTCAAATTAAGATATTAAGTTAAAAATGATGAAAATACGCTTAACAATTTTAGATATTTGCACGTTTTAAACGGATGGGTGACCGGCGCGATAAATTTTGGCACTAAAACAATAGTCGTGGATGAAAATTGGTACTAAAACAATAGTCGTGGGACCAAAATTGGTAGAAATGAAACATGTGGACCAAAATTGTCATTTTGCTAATAGTCGTGGGACCAAAATTGGTATTTGCTCGTAATGTCTACAAGTCATCACAGTAGGCGTATCGCTTTATAAGAGAGTGTAGAGTGATATTTGAGTTGGGATTAAATTTCCCATCACGAACTATCTTTTGTGGTTAAGGGTTTGACTTGAGCGCGTATTTCATTGAGATTAAATTAAGGGGAAGAGTCCGAGAGACTTAGCTCAATGCCGTGTACGTTGTATATATGCGTCATGATTTACACTTTGCTCCTAGATCATTCGTAGATAATCATCAATGCCGTGTTGTATGTGCGTCATGATTATATATATTTAGACTAAACTTATACTCCGTATTAAACTTCCTTATATTTATATAAATACAAAGTCGTCCTACAAAATGTAACTTTATTTCTCCAAACAACCTCACTCATCATCCTATATTCTCTTTGAACTAGTCGTTCAGCAGCGCAGCTCATATTGCTGGTAAATCCATCCATCGATCAGATAAGAGGTGCAGCTAGCTAGCTAGCTAGCTAGGCATGGATGGTTTAGAACGGTGCGCAGCAAACTATATACCATTGACCCCTATTGGCTTCTTGGAACGTGCAGCTTTAGTTTACGCCCATACCGTCGCAATTATTTACGCAAACCACAAATTTTCGTGGAAGCAATTGTACCAGAGATGCATCAATCTCGCATCTGCACTCTCTCAGTCCGGAATCGGTCGTGGCAGCATTGTAAGTTCCATCTGCAACTCCTCTTTTATCCACTTCCGTATAATATATACTCTCATGTCTCATTTTATCTGTCCTACCTATTTTCTTTAGTATCTTTTACTTATTTGATTTTGTGTGTTTAATAGTACTTTTAGTGTAGTTTCTAAATATATAAATTTTGTATACTAATACTAAATTTTATATTATGAACAGTTAAATTAAAAATAACTTTAGTCAAGCCTTATTAATCGAGCCAGACACGGGACGGAGGGAGTATCATATTATTTATAAACTTACTTGATGCTTATTAATTACCTCCCATTATGCATGTATATATATTTGTGAAAATTTGAGTGCCTTAAAATTATGTATTATATTGAGTAAACTTTTGTTGCAATTGTAAAACTTAGGCAAAAACTTGTGTGAAACCGTCTCACGGATCTTTATCCGTAAGACAAGTCAGGTCAATATGAAATGTAATACTTATACTAGCAAATTCAATACTAAATCATAAATAAAGTATTACATTTTCATTTTGGCTCGACCCGGCTCACAAACAAAGATCCGTGAGACGGTCTCACATAAGTATGACCTTAAAACTTAGGGTGTGTTTGGTTTAAACATGGGAACCGGAATCAGAATGAGAATCATATATATATTTGGTAATTGAAATGTGTTTTAGTGAAAATATTTTACATGTTTGGTAATATGGTGGAATTAGAATGAATGAGGAGAGATGAGTGAAAAGGTGACAAATTGAAACGAGGAGGGATAAAGTTAAATTAACGGAATTATACCTAATTTAAATTAGGTAATGAGTTTTGTCATTATTATAGAGGTAATAGAATCCTCTCTCTCTATATATATAAAATCAATCAAACCATGTGTATGACTTTCATTCTTTGATTCGGTCTAACTCATCAACCAAACACATTCTTCATTGCCGTATGGGAATTGAATTCCATGCATATATAATTTAGTTCTTTCAAAAAAAATTTTTTATAAGGAACAAATGAGAAATCCTAAACTTCAACCAATAAATAGACGTTCAAGTATTCTACCTACCTGTTACAACAAATATATTTTTTAAAAAAATTAAAAAATTCTACCTACCTTCTTTAATACCTAACAAATTTGAACGTTGAAGCTAAGGCGGCCATCAATAATTATAAAAGTTATTTTAAAATGTATAACTAAAACTAAAATAATTTTTCTTTCAAAAAAAAACTAAAATAATTTTTATCTAAAAAAAAACTAAAATAATTTAAGGATAATTCAATAACCAAAGCAATAGATCCATATCATTTAAAGTAATTTTATTGATTACTCGCTCATAATAAACAAACAGTAATTCATCACACTTTTTCAAAAACTGTAACAAAATAGTTAATTAGTACAATTAACTTTAACTATCCGCTGATTGTTAAACACCTCAATACATGAAAACAATATGAGATTAATAAATATATTATATTACTTTTCAAAAAAATAAATATATTATATTAAATCCAATATACATAATTATGGCAATTGGAATGCATAGCTGATGTCATTCTTTTAATAGACAAATATATTCACTCAATATTAGTTTATCTCTTTGTTTTGATTAATTTTTAAATATTTTAGTTGCATCTTCATTAAGCTATTATTATTTTAAATACAATATTCGTCCCTTTTCTTTTTTAATTTAAAAAGACCTAGACCTAGACCTAGTCATCCCATTTGTCTTTGCTTATGAATCATACTATACACGTATTCTTCACTTTGTACTTCCTATGAAAAATGAGGACATCATGCCATTAAGATGACCAAGAGACTTTGACCGCAAATCCCCTTTTTTACTCCAATTAATCCTTTCTACACGTTTAATTTGGATTCACACCAATTTAGCGAATGAAAATATTTTAGATGTTTTTTTTTTTTTTTTTGGGGGG